>NW_025533569.1:322500-622500 GCF_020615455.1 Coregonus clupeaformis | reverse complement strand
GAGCTCCGAGACAGGATTGTGTCGAGGCACCGATCTGGGGAAGGGTACCAAAACATTTCAGCACCACTGAATGTCCCCAAGAACACAGTGGCCTCCATCATTCTTAAATGGAAGAAGTTTGGAACCACCAAGGCTCTTCCTAGAGCTGGCCGCCCGGCCAAACTGAGCAATCGGGGGAGAAGACCTTGGTCAGGGAGGTGACCAAGAACCTGATGGTCACTCTGACAGAGTTCTAGAGTTCCTCTGTTGAGATGGAAGAACCTTCCAGAAGGACAACCATCTCTGCAGTACTCCACCAATCAGGCCTTTTGGTGGAGGCCACCAAAAGGCACTTAAAGACTCTAAGACCATGAAAAACAACATTCTCTGGTCTGATGAAACCAAGATTAAACTCTTTGGCCTGAATGCCAAGAATCACGTCTGGAGGAAACCTGACAGCATCATGTTGTGGGGATGTTTTCAGTGGCAGGGACTGGGAGACTAGTCAGGATCGAGGGAAAGATGAACAGAGCAAAGTACAGAGAGATCCTTGATGAAAACCTGCTCTAGAGCGCTCAGGACCTCAGACTGGGGCGAAGATCCACCTTCCAACAGGCAACGACCCTAAGACAACGCAGGAGTCTCTGAATGTCCTTCAGTGGGCCAGCCAGAGTCCGGACTTGAGCCCGATCTAACATCTCTGGAGAGACCTGAAAATAGCTGTGCAGCAATGCTCTCCATCCAACCTGACAGAGCTTGAGAGGATCTGCAGAGAAGAATGGGAGAAACTCCCCAAATACAGGTGTGCCAAGCTTGTAGTGTCATACCCAAGAAGACTCTATGCTGTAATCGCTGCCAAAGGTGCTTCTACAAAGTACTTAGTAAAGGGTCTGAATGCTTATGTAAATGTAATTTTTCCGTTTTTTATTTTTGCTTTGTCATTATGGTGTATTGTGTGTAGATTGATGAGAAAAAAAATTACCATTTCAACAATTTTAGAATAAGGCTGTAAAGTAACAACTTGGAAAAAGTCAAGGGGTCTGAATACTTTACGAATGCACTGTAAGGAAGTCAGTCAATTGAAATAAATCATTAGGCCCTAATCTATGGATTTCACATGACTGGGCAGGGGTTCAGCCATGGGTGGGCCACCCACTTGGCAGCCAGGCCCACCCACTGGGGAGCCACGCCCTGCCAATCAGAATGAGTTTTTCCCGACAAAAGGTTTTTATTTCAGACAGAAATACTCCTCAGTGAAAAAAAACGTTACTACATTTTTGCAGTGCAGGTGCTACAAGTGCCTCCTGAGTGTTGTGTTAATCTATTGCCATAAATATGTATTTGCACTAGATCACTTCTCATCACTCTTCTTACCTCTAATATTGCTAAGGTGGTACATTTCCCTTGCACCAAAATTCTCTTTAAAAACAATTTTTTTGTCCCACTGCTATTGCTTAGCAGCTGAACAGGTCATTGATGGACCAGAAGTCCTTATTCACTTTACTGGGTAATGGGCCAAATTGGCTGACAATCACTTGAGGAAGCATTCCACCCAATCAGAGCAAAGCTGGCCTCATTGTCTGGAAATCCATTTATGTTCCCTGTAATTTGAGAAAAGGACTGAGGAGAGTCTAGCCATTATTGCAGTAGGGACACACACTAACACTATCACACACACAGTACATCCCCGAAATCGAAAGTGTGTTCTGTCCCTCAGAAACCTGATGAGTGATGAAGTGTGTTGAACAACCATTTTCTTCCTGATACAACGGCCCCAAAAACAGACAAGACAATCAGCCATACTGTCTGTGGGCTGACAGCCTCCTTTCTCTTCCATGGCTCAGTGTCCAACATGACAGCTCCCATGTTGGAGGTTTAAGACATATCACAGAACACCCACTGCTACAACTTCATGTAATGTAACACTTCCCTGTGCCAGACCTCTGATCTGTGTGCTGTGTCTGTCTATTGCCCTCTATCATAGAGGATCAGCCATCTGTGGGGATGGTCAAGTCAGAGCACAGCAGCAATCAGTCCCTCTCATCCTGGCTCCTGCCTTTGGTGTTCTCCTGTCTCTCTCTCCATCGTTCCTCCCCTCTGACCTTCCTCTGCTCTCTCTGGCTCTAATTGAGTCTGTTTGGCCTCTTCTGCTCTGCTGGATCTGTAGAGCATCAACCACTGGCTGGAGTAGTGGAGAGAGAGAAGGAGAGAAGGAGAGAGAGAGAGCGAGAGAGAGCAGAGAGAGGGCAAGAGCAGAGAGAGAAGCTGGCAAAGATCATCAGCCCCCCAATCAGGATTAATTTCCTCCACACCTGGCTTTGGGAAATGAATGGGTGTTAAGTTCTCCCCTCTGTTTTCCCTCTCCCGCTCTGACAGGCGCTCTTTCTTCCTTTCTCCTTTACTCTCCATCCCTCTCTCTCCCGCACTTTCTTTCTCTATCTCCCACTCATTCTCTCTCTCCCTTTCTCTCTCTCTCTGGATGTTTAAATGGCCACTGTGAGTTTCCTCAGCCAGCTGTTAGAAAGTGGAGCAGTCAGCAGGATCTGGCCTGCCTCTCTCGATCCCCAGCTTCCGTTACTTCTCCCTCTTCTCTCCCTCCATCTCCTTCTCTTGTACTTTCCTCTTCTCCTCTTTCTTTTCCCTCCTTATTTCCCCCCACTGATAGATTGTACTGTTCTGAATGTCCCTTTTAAGAAGTGTTCTAGAGCATTTGGTCCTGCCTTTTGCCAGCACCATAGTCAAGCTTAGATGGAGCACTGAAAGCTCAGTTATCTGCCTTCCACCACCTTATAAATTGAAAAGATACCCTGCCTTTACACTCCTTAGAGAAAGAACAATGGTGCTGTCAATCATTTCCTTAATGATTCAGTCTCAAGGATACTTGCAGTTTGTTTCCTACGTGTTCTCATTAAAAAGTTTCCCTAGGCCCGCTCCACACCTCCCACTTCCCCTCCTCCTCCTAATAAATGGTTCATATTTAGAACCATATGCCATTAAATTGGAAGTGAACACTTTGAAAGGCTCAAAGCTGTCTTACTAGATCAAAACACACTTCGTCACTGTGTTGATATGCCGCTTGAAGATAAAACAGCTCATTTTTCTACAAGTTTTCACTTGTCAATTAAAATCTGCCGCTTTGCACCATCACCCTCCTCTAGTTTTCTGACTCACATACTCCAGCACACTGTCAGTGTCACGTTCGTTTACAGACGGGTCAGACCAAGGCGCAGCGTGATATGCGTACGTGTTTATTAAATATCAAACACAACGACAAAATAACAAACAAAATGAAACGTGTAGTCCAAGGCAGCACAACACAACATACCTTAACACGGAACTAGATCCCACTAGTGCCAATAGGCTACCTAAGTATGGTCCCCAATAAGAGACAACGAGCGACAGCTGCCTCTGATTGGGAACCAAACCGGCCAACATAGATCTAGACGATCTAGACCTAAACCTAGAAAATACGACATAGAACATACCACACAGAAAATACACACCCTGACTCAACAAATACCAGTCCCCAGAGTCAGGGCGTGACAGTCAGCTAGTTTTCCCAGAATAGCAGTTAGTGTATGAGGTCCAATGGCACAGTACAGTGCACCACCCGACTACAGTACAGTAGGACGATGTACTCTCACGTACCTGGGACACCTTGCGTGACAGAATCTACTTTCCACGCTGCTGCTTTTCTTAAGGAATTGATACGGAGGGGAAGCAGGGAGTGAAAGCCAGATACCTTTATTGAATACATAAATCACTTCCTTGTTGCGAGCTGTGTTGTTTCACTGCTAATGGATCTTTTCCACAGCACCGTAAATCAATGCATACACACCGAGACACTACACCCCTTCGTACTCTGTGTGTGGAAGAAACACTCCTTCACAGGTAAAGGTACTACTCTATGCTTTCCTTTTCTCTCCCTCTTTCTCTTCATTCCTGTTCCGCTCAAGGGCTTTTTCATTCACGAACACAGCAGCACAAACACTATTAATGTGTACTCTGTCTCTGCCTCCCACTGTCCCCTTTCTCAGCTCAGTGGGGTGGCATTAATCCCTGACTGGTGTCAAAGTCATGGAAAGTTCAAAGCTGGCTGTGCGGCCGTACTTCCGCTTCACATGTCCGGAGCACCTTAAACTTCAGATTACTTCCCAGACTTCCATAGCCCCATTGTGAATGGCTGCTTCTGAATTTGAAATCTTGAAATAAAAAATAATCTAAAATGTCTGTACTTCCTTACTGAAGCCAGATGACAGAGGACTTCACTTTCTACATAGAGTAAAATAACTGAGTTAAATTAATCCAGCACTAACTGTACTCTGCACTTACACATCCTTCCCACTATTCATCTAGTATAGCTGTGGTATCCTAACCACTCCTTAAGTTCTACACTTCCAGGTTTCCTCATTTAATTAACTGGCCTTTCACTGTCCATGGTGTGGAAGCTGAAGTAATGAGTCAGATTGACTCACACTGTGATAGTTCATCCCTGGTCTTTGTTAGGGGGGCTGACCTCAGCCTGAGCCTGATCCCATCTCTCTCCTCTCTCCGCAGGGTGACTCTCACACCTTAATCCCTCCTCACCTGGCTCTCTGTGCCTCACTAACCCTGGATGGAGCAGCAATTGCTGAAACCCCTCAGGCGGAAAAGTTTCATTACAGGGAGGAGCTAGTTAGTGAACCTTGACCCCTGTCAACTGCAGCCATCGTCTCCATTGGCATAGTCTCCCTAATCAGGCTGTGTAGAGTTATTTATGACATGTCCAAGTAGATCTCCCCCTCTCTCTCTCTCTCTCTCTCTCTCTCTCTCTCTCTCTCTCTCTCTCTCTCTCTCTCTCTCTCTCTCTCTCTCTCGTTCACACTCTGTTTCTTTATCTCCCTCTTCACACTTGGACTCTCTCTCTTTCTCCCCCCTTCTCTCTCCACACAGAAGCTGTCCATCACTGTAATTACCGTAGAGCGAAAGACAGGGAGAGGGAGAGAGGGGCGGGGTCAGAGGTGACGTGAGCGTTGGTCCTCGTGGCAGAGCATGCAGCCATTAATGATGTATGAATGGAGAGTACCAGCGGGACCTGCCAAGGAGAGATAGTAATGAAGGGGAGCTAATTAGCGTTTAGCGAGATGCCTCTAACGCCGCATGCTTCTCACTGACCTTATAGCGACTCTCTTCACTGGTCTCTCTCTCCCTGCGTACAGGCTCTCAATCAGCCGCTCAGAACTGATGACCTCATCATTCTGTTTGTAGGAGACTATGTTAGGGCCATAGCTACTGGGTTCCCTAGCCATTTACGGTACACAGCAGCAAAGCCAATGGCTAGCTCACTGTACTTTATCTCTGATGTCTACAACAGAATGGTGTAGCAAATGTTGTATTATTACCTCTTGTAGCATATTTGTGAATTATAATGAAGTTACTAGTTACTAATGTTTTTTGACAATCATGTTGGGAATCCCTAGTCTCTTAATGAAATATAACCTATACGTAACTAGACAACAAACAAGCAATTCAAAACATATGACACAGGTCAAGGCAACTTTCCTGGCACAAATGTAACAACCTCTAATATTTGAGCTGATAGAGTTGGGTCACCCCTTCCACAATGTATGTAACTTCCATATCTCCACAGTGAATCACAGTCAGCTACACAATAGCATTGAGGCAGTAGCTAGGATAACGTAGGCTAAGTGCTTTTCCCAATAATTTGCCTCCCTTTCCCTTTCTCATTCACAGAACCAATAGATAAGTAATATACTGTACTGTGTGATCTTCACTGAAAAAAACGTGTTTATGACTTCACTGTTTCTTTATATTCACTTCTTTTCACATGGGAACTTTTTACTCCAGTAAAATAGATTTGGGTATGACACAATATATGTTAGATGTTCTATTTGGTCTGATAAACCAAAACGTACAACTTACAAAGGTGATCAATTGATGTTGCTCTCCCTTCTATAGTTAGCTTGATAATGAATGAACTAACCAAAATAAGTTAGTTCTCAAAGTCATTAGCGCACAGTTCTGACAAGGTTGAAGGTTGACTTTCTCAATACCACTGTTTGTGATGACTAAGGTTATTTTTACCCCCCCCCTCCCCCTGGTCCACTGATACCCTGGTCAGGCTGTGGGTCAGCCCCTTTCCTCTAAACCCACACACACTCATTAAAATAGGCTGTAGAAAATTCAGAATAAAATCGCTGAGTCTAGCTTGTCTAGCATGTGGCAGGGCTGAAAGGAGGAACATCTCAGAATGGAGAAACAGCTTAGTCTTTGTCAAGGCTAGGCAGTCCTCTGGAGGTGACACTATCACGGACACTTAAAGATGCAAGCTTAGTAGTTTTACTATCCCTCCTTCCTCTCTCCCTCCTCCTCCGTCTGCCCTGAATCTTACGAGGTCAGAGCCCTCATTTGCATAACTTCGGCCACTGCATAAGGAAGCTGCATATTCCCAGCTTTTAAAATGTGAATGGTCATTGACATTGACTACACTCATTAATAAGTAGAAACTATGGAGCAGTGTAGCTGATTTTAGGCCTGGAGAAATTAACATTAATACAGTTAAACAAAGTTTAAAACATTATCTTCATAATATACTTTTTCATCTCACCAACGATTAGTCATATATCAACAAGAGATGGACAAGGAATGTCACTAACAAGAGAGAGGGTGGTGGTTTTCAGATAATGACCTCCCACACAGAAACAATCCAAAGCCTCTCTCTCACAGTCTGAGTTCATGATCCTACCAGGTGATATAGACAGAGCCGCCTCTAGCCTTTTAGACTAACTTACCTAGCAATCTATAAAATGTTAGCTGACATTGAGTGACTGTCATCGACTGGCATAACGAGAGGAAAACTGCTGATACACTACCAAATTTCGAAAATGGAACCTTGTGTATTCTAACTCCCAACAGTAACTAGAGACCCCGACTGAGTTCCTTTTCTTTTTGGGTTGGGGGCCCCCTGGCGGCCGCGGGGCCCTACGCACAGTGCATAGTCTGCGTATAGGCAGAGGTGGCACTGGATATAGATATATCATATTCATAGACCAAAGGTACACCTGACGCCCTCTTTCAGGGAGTCCATTCAACTCTGTAAACTAAAGACATAGAACTAATTAGATATTAATGGGTGTCAACCGCTTCATTAAAAGGATCGATTTGAAGAAGAATCGTATTAGATCAGTCAGTGCTGGTAAATGTAATTAAATGTGTGTGTGTGTGTGTGTGTGTGTGTGTGTGTGTCTGTGTGTGTATGTGTGTGTGTTTGTGTGTGTGTGTGTGTGTGGCACTGTGGAGGGATGGTGTCAGAGGGCAGGCCTGTTTATTATCAAAGGCTTATCCTTGTGCAGGACTGGCGTTGACTCACTCACCATTAGCATACAGTGGGGAAAAACGTATTTAGTCAGCCACCAATTGTGCAAGTTCTCTCACTTAAAAAGATGAGAGAGGCCTGTAATTTTCATCATAGGTACACGTCAACTATGACAGACAAAATGAGGGAAAAAAATCCAGAAAATCACATTGTAGGATTTTTTATGAATTTATTTGCAAATTATGGTGGAAAATAAGTATTTGGTCAATAACAAAAGTTTCTCAATACTTTGTTGTATACCCTTTGTTGGCAATGACACAGGTCAAACGTTTTCTGTAAGTCTTCACAAGGTTTTCACACACTGTTGCTGGTATTTTGGCCCATTCCACCATGCAGATCTCCTCTAGAGCAGTGATGTTTTGGGGCTGTCGTTGGGCAACACAGACTTTCAACTCCCTCCAAAGATTTTCTATGGGGTTGAGATCTGGAGACTGGCTAGGCCACTCCAGGACCTTGAAATGCTTCTTACGAAGCCACTCCTTCGTTGCCCGGGCGGTGTGTTTGGGATCATTGTCATGCTGAAAGACCCAGCCACGTTTCATCTTCAATGCCCTTGCTGATGGAAGGAGGTTTTCACTCAAAATCTCATGATACATGGCCCCATTCATTCTTTCCTTTACACGGATCAGTCGTCCTGGTCCCTTTGCAGAAAAACAGCCCCAAAGCATGATGTTTCCACCCCCATGCTTCACAGTAGGTATGGTGTTCTTTGGATGCAACTCAGCATTCTTTGTCCTCCAAACACGACGAGTTGAGTTTTTACCAAAACGTATTTTGGTTTCATCTGACCATATTACATTCTCCAATCCTCTTCTGGATCATCCAAATGCACTCTAGCAAACTTCAGACGGGCCTGGACATGTACTGGCTTAAGCAGGGGGACACGTCTGGCACTGCAGGATTTGAGTTCCTGGCGGCGTAGTGTGTTACTGATGGTAGGCTTTGTTACTTTGGTCCCAGCTCTCTGCAGGTCATTCACTAGGTCCCCCCGTGTGGTTCTGGGATTTTTGCTCACCGTTCTTGTGATCATTTTGACCCACGGGGTGAGATCTTGCGTGGAGCCCCAGATCGAGGGAGATTATCAGTGGTCTTGTATGTCTTCCATTTCCTAATAATTGCTCCCACAGTTGATTTCTTCAAACCAAGCTGCTTACCTATTGCAGATTCAGTCTTCCCAGCCTGGTGCAGGTCTACAATTTTGTTTCTGGTGTCCTTTGACAGCTCTTTGGTCTTGGCCATAGTGGAGTTTGGAGTGCGACTGTTTGAGGTTGTGGACAGGTGTCTTTTATACTGATAACAAGTTCAAACAGGTGCCATTAATACAGGTAACAAGTGGAGGACAGAGGAGCCTCTTAAAGAAGAAGTTACAGGTCTGTGAGAGCCAGAAATCTTGCTTGTTTGTAGGTGACCAAATACTTATTTTCCACCATAATTTGCAAATATATTCATTAAAAATCCTACAATGTGATTTTCTGGATTTTTTTTTCTCAATTTGTCTGTCATAGTTGACGTGTACCTATGATGAAAATTACAGGCCTCTCTCATCTTTTTAAGTGGGAGAACATGCACAATTGGTGGCTGACTAAATACTTTTTTTCCCCACTGTAGCTTACAAAGCTACTCCCCTTAAGATCACTGATTAACATATTTAACTGTCCCGCCACTATTATCTTTGAAAGTCCAATAACACATGTTGTTTACTCCAAAAGGCCATGGGCGCTTTTGCCTCTTTCCCTTATCTCATTATATTGGTGGCATGGCTCAGACACTTTTAAAAATAAAATACATACATTCATCAAAGCATGTTTACACATTGTATTGACTATATTCCTTATTTAGACATGCATCTGGACTTGTAAAATGTCAATCATGTTTACTATATTTTATCTTTGACATTTCCCAACATTTTCCTTAATGATACATAAAATATTACCATATAATCCCCCCTTTGGGACATTACAACAATGTCCCAAATAATACAAAGATTAATTTTTAAATGAATGTAAGCATGCGCATTAACTTATTCTTATCCTTGCCATATGTGGTTACTTTTCATATGCATATATTTAAACCAATATATATTCCTAATTGTTTGACCCATCCTGATGAGGGTGGTGTATTTCTTTATAAACATTTCTGGGTGTATTTCTTTATAAACATTGCTCCCCACTTTTGTTTAGTTATAGCATTTCCCGTATATGTGTTAGTATCCTATCACATCAACATATGCAACTTTGTCTTAACAATAATATCTAGGACATATTAAGAATGGTGTCAATATCTTTAGCTTACATAACCTTTTTCACCCATATCACAAGTATTATAACAATCAAAATAATCAATATCAATATCTAATCCATTAATTGCAATGTCAACATCACTAAGCATTAATATTAATAAGTTATTCAGATCAATCAGTCCACTTATAATTTATAATCATAATCAAATTAATTACCCAAAACAACTTTGGAATGACAATTCTTAGTTAGTCACCTTTGTTCCATCATTCAAAGTTAAAACTCTCACCTTGGCACATATTGACACTGGCAGAATGTATATTTATATTAAAATAATTCTAGCATTAACTTTCTCATAACGAGAATTACAACAGATCAGTATCTTAATGCATTGTCCAAATTACTATAAATTTAGTAGTGTATAATACCTCCTTAATCAACATACTACCTCAACTAAGAGTCCCTTCCTCTACCGGCACTCAATCTTCTGGCGTCTTCATTATGTTCTTCAGATAGCTTCATAGTTCATCTTGGATTACCCATGGCAATGTCCCAATTCCAATGTCACACCTGAACCGCCCCACCTTTGCAAACCAGTATACCTAAACTAGGAAGAACGTTGCATTTGCATAGACCTCTCTCCTCCTGCTCACTCCACATGGACTCCTGTCACATTCTTGAGAGAAAAGGCACAAAAGAGAAGGCAATTGATTGCTTTGATTTGATGCTGGATTCAGGTCTCCTGGCAGAGGTGGTGTCGGACAGGAACGTCTTCAACGCCTTTGTTGTTCCTCTTCAGCCGGGTAGAGGGTTTTTGGTTTTTATTGAGGTTTACACCATTCTGGACCGAATTATTTCTGCTATGCATTACGACACCATCCGTAGTAACCTCAGGAAAGGACAGATCATAACAGTTTAGTTGAGTTCATTTCCAATCCAAAACATCCCTATTAACATTGTCTACATGTCTTATGTTTCATCACTCATTCTTAATACCCATTTCTATCTAATGCCTGATAGATTTTTCTTTGAGGGGTCCCTGTATTCCAAAGGCTATCTGTTTAAACACCCCCTATTTTCACATTCTCCCTTGAATTCTCCCAAACTATATAACCCAATTGTTTTACTTTAACATTCCTATATTTTTGCTCATAATCTATTTGACATTACTCTGGTGTTTCCCTTTTCCTTGTTCCTATTCTAACAATTGCTTACACTTCTCTCCTCATCCTGGTTGATCATAAAATTGTTTATAGTTAGAATTTCCTAAATATTACAAAAGTTATGATTGAATCCTAGCACACAGTCCTAGTAACTGTGAAGATGTTGAACTACTGTTAACTGTTTAAAACGGAGATGTGGTGCATATTAGACTATTTAATTTAATTTAATTTTAATGCAATATATTGTACTCATCTATACCAATCATTGTTTAACAGCTCCTTCAATTCCCTTTCTTCTGTATTTGGTATGGCTCTAACATGTACAGGGTTCAGTGCACTTTCCCAAGGAATAACTACTCCAATAACACTTCCCCCTGGAAATCTAACACTAAATACTACATCAAATTGTTTATCTAAGTCTTGGACTGTTCTCCTTATGTCTATGATTCACTTGTCTCTTTCTTTCATTATCTTAAAGTCACACTACCCCATGTGACTTCCCCATACTCTTTGTGCTGGTTCCTCACACACCAATAATATTTTAACCCTTGTATTTTAATAATGATCCCTTCCTGCATTTTAGTTATGGTTCCTGCCTGTGCAAGAATATACATTCTAATCCTGTCTATATCCCTTCTATGTCTTGTTCTTCTGCTCTCTACTATTATCAGTACCCCATTCCCCTTATTCTCAGGGAACTAGTCAAGTACAGAGAAATCAAACATGAGGATTTCTGGTGCGTCTTGGAGGTCTTGAAAGTCTCGGTGGTCTCTTAGTCATCAGTTTCCTCACTCTGGTACAATGGTTTAGATGATACCCGATCGCGCTCCCCTCTATCCGTACCGCTTTTGGTTTAACCTGGACGACGATGTATGATCACTTTAGCTGTGAACCTTCTTCCATCACTAGGGTCTCCGGATCAGCCAGAGTCCCTCTCAATCCATCGACGTTGGTCTGCGAAGAGTGTCCTTCAATCAGCCTACCCATAGGGAAGCTCAGAGTTACTGCTGCAAAGACACAAGCACAGACACACACAAAAGACAACAATGCTACCCAATGGCTGAGGTTGGAACACTCCTATAGTGGGAAACATGGATCTAAATATCTGTCTCCACCAATTCTACCATCATTAAGATAGCCAACAACACCTGGTACAGGCCCCTCCACATAGGGTCTTTCCAGCTCTTTCTTCTGTAGTATTTTGCCATCACATAGTCTCCAGGGCGCAGAGAATACTTAGATTATCCTACTTAGTTGGGCAGAGTTATCTTCACCCATGAAAATAAAATCTTAAGAGCATTGTTAGGTTAGTGAGACACAGTATGCTACTCATGTCCTCTCATCCGTCAAGAGATGCCTTGAGATTATGAAGCACAGCTGCTTCCAGCTTGTTGTAGTCCACTTATCTCATAGACAGACCCCCTCTACACCATGCCTCCTATCACAAAAACAAAAAAGATTTAACCTAACCCATAACACATTATTACTACTGCTCATATCCTTAATACACCTTGCATATTTCCCCACAAAACCATAATACAACATTAAAACCTCTGTAATCCCAATTTCCCCCCTTGGACACATGCATCACATCGTGATTCATGTGTACAAAAAAACAAAACAACAACAATATTGCCTATCAAACCTAAAATAATAACTAACCTTAAAATGACAAACCTTGAGCATATATTTTCTTAACTGTATCCCATAACACTATTCAAGGAATACCTCTCCTTCAGGACTAACCCTCTCACTTCATCCTTGTCCTGTTTGGACTCATTTATATATAGGATTTTTTCCAAATTATAAACTTCTTCACAATTATCCTTATTATATCTAACCCCCTAATTCAACATGCCTCTAGAATCTACAGTGCGGGTGATCAGGTCACACTATAAAGCCAGGACAGATTTCAGAGGTCATTGAAAGCATTCAATGAATTGTGTCATCCAATAGCATACTACTCCTAACAACCATCAAGACATTTAATAAATGTTGTATCCCGAGTGTACAGTAAGTCCTTGGTACAGCTCTTTTCAAAATAAATCACACATATTTACTTATCCCTGTAACGATCCCGGCAGTCTGAGTCGGGTCCTGTCTGGTGACTAGTTTTTCTGTTCGTGATCTCCAGTTTCCCGAGGGTTCGGGAACGCTCCGGGGAGCTCTCTTGATTTCCGCACCTGCATCCCATCAGCAATCTGCACACCTGGTCCTGATCATCACCCTTCTTAGGCTCTGGCCTAACATCCAGTTCCTGCCGGATCGTTAGCCATGAACAGTAGGTTTACCAGAGTATCAGTCTTTGAGCCTAGCGTTAGTTTTGTTGTTTTTGCACCGTGTTGGGTTGTTGCTTACTTACCCCCGTTTTGTTCCATCTGCAGTCACCCGTCCGGAACCTTCATCCAACCTCTGCCTGGTGGTCGGCGGCTGCCGACCCAGGATGGGATCAACCACTGCACCCCCAACAACTAATCAACGCCGCCCGCTCTGTTCCCCGGGATTATTCAGCATCACTCTTGAATTTGTAATAAACACTCACCTTCGTTTCAACTTACCTTGTCCTGGTCTGCTTCTGGGTTCTGGCTTAGCAACTCGTGACAGAACGATCCGGCCAGTAATGAACCCAGCGGACCTGGACTCTGTTCGCCATGCCATTACCCATCAGGAGAAGATGTTGGGCCATCACAGCACGGTACTACAGGAGATCGCGTTGTCAGTTCGGAACCTTTCTACCGGTCTGACGGAGGTCCAGAACCAACGCAAGTTTCCGGTGGAGGATCCACTACCGGTTTCACCCATCTCGCCTGCCGCTTCTGGAGCTGTGTCCTTCCGTGAGCCCGAGGTTCCGGCGCCGGATAGATATGAGGGGAGCTGGGAAGATGCCGTTCCTTCCTTATGCAGTGTGGATTAGTGTTCGATCTACAGCCCTACTCTTATGCCACAGACAAGGCTAGGATAGCCTTTGTGATTGCGTTGCTGCGTGGTCGAGCGCTGGAGTGGGCTTCAGCCGTTTGGGAACGACAAGACCCCTGCATGGCTTCATACCAGGGGTTCACGGCCGAGATGAGGAAGCTCTTCGACCATTCCGTCCGAGGGAGGGACGCAGCTAGGCGCCTGTTTTCGCTTCACCAAGGAACTCGCAGCGTGGCCGACTTCGTGATCGAGTTCAAGACGTTGGCTGTGGAGAGTGGGTGGAACGAGGAGTCTCTGCAAGCGGCCTTTTACCAGGGTCTGTCGGAGCAGCTCAAGGATGAGTTGATCTCCTATCCGGAGCCTAGTGACCTGGACAGCTTGGTAGCCTTGTCTATTCGGGGTGGATAATCGAGTCCGAGAGCGAAGGAGGGAGAAGCAATGGGGTCCGTCCAATCGATCAGCTTCTCAGTTCCCAGTCGGGTCGGGTGGTGGACCAGATCACGTCGATCATTCTCCACCACAAAGGATTAGTGGAGAGGTCCTCTCTCCCGATTCTGAACCCATGCAAGTGGGGCGGCACGGGTTAACCAAGGAGGAGCGTCAACATAGACGTAAGACCAACTGCTGCCTCTACTGTGGTAGCTCGGGACATTACATCTCCACTTGTTCCCGGCGGTCGTCAAACTGCCCGGCTCGCTAAAGTTGGGAGGACTTTTAGCGAGCCAGTTTCAACCTCTCAGTACCTCTGTCAGACCCCGTTTCCCGGCTACCCTTGTGAACAGGAATCAGAGCTTAGCGATTAACGCTTTTATCGATTCAGGTGCCGATGGAAGCTTTCTTGATGCCGAGTTGGTGGAACAGCTGGGGCTTTCCAAGGAGCAATTGCCGGAAGCCATTGAAGCGACCACTCTGAACGGCAGTAGTCTGGCACGTATCACGATGAGGACTGAGCCGGTTAAGATGCGGTTGTCGGGGAATCATTCTGAGATGATTTCATTCTTCATTCTGCCGTCTTCCCATGTTCCTCTGGTCCTTGGATACCCCTGGCTGAAGGAACACAATCCCACGTTCGATTGGGTGACGGGCAAGGTAACGAGTTGGAGCCTTGATTGTCATGCTAACTGTCTCAAGACTGCCTGCCCCCATTCGGTTCCCAGTCAGGTGATTGAGGCTAAACCCCCAGATTTGTCCCTGGTTCCCGAGACATATCACGATTTGGGGGAAGTTTTCAGTAAGCAGAGGGCTCTGTCACTCCCTCCCCACCGACCATATGATTGTGCCATCAACCTGTTCCCTGGAGCTGTCTACCCCAAGGGAAGGTTATACAGTATCTCCCGACCTGAACGTGAGGCGTTGGGAGACCTACATCAAGGAGTCCCTAGCTGCTGGTCTCGTTCGTCCCTCGTCATCACCCCTGGGGGGCAGGATTCTTCTTTGTGGGTAAGAAGGATGGCTCTCTTCGACCGTGTATTGATTATCGGGGGTTGAATGACATCACGGTCAAGAACAAGTATCCCCTGCCCTTGATGAGTTCTGCCTTCGACTCCTTACAGGGTGCTACGGTGTTCACCAAGCTAGACCCACGCAATGCGTATCACATGGTCCGGATCAGAGAGGGGGACGAGTGGTTGACGGGTTTCAATACACCGATGGGTCACTCGAGTATCAGGTGATGCCGTTTGGACTGACCAATGCTCCAGCGGTATTCCAGAGTATGGTGAACGACGTCCTGAGAGATATGATCGGTCTCTTTGTGTTTGTTTACCTGGATGACATTCTGATCTTCTCGAAGGAACCTTCCGACCACGTCCAGCATGTCCGGCAGGTTCTGCAGCGATTGTTGGAGAATCGCCTGTTCGTGAAGGCCGAGAAGTGCGAGTTTCACGCCCACACGACATCCTTTCTCGGGTACATCATCTCCAGGGGAGAGATTAGGATGGACCAGGAGAAGGTTAGAGCGGTTCTGGAATGGGCCCAGCCCGGTACGAGATTGCAGCTCCAGAGATTTTTGGGGTTTGCGAATTTCTACCGCAGATTCATCCGGGATTACAGCCGTGTGGCCGCTCCGTTAACTGCCTTGACTTCCAGTATCAGGACCTTCAAGTGGAATCCGGAGGCGGATCGAGCGTTTCTGGATTTGAAGAGGCGATTCACCAACGCACCGATTCTCTCTCAACCGGACACGGCCCGTCAGTTCGTCGTTGAAGTGGACGCGTCTGATGTGGGAGTTGGCGCCATCCTGTCGCAGCGATGCTCCACGGACAGTAAACTCCATCCCTGCGCCTACTACTCTCGTCGCCTTTCGCCTGCGGAGAGGAATTACGATGTGGGTAACCGGGAGCTTCTCGCGGTGAAACTTGCCTTGGAGGAGTGGCGCCACTGGTTGGAGGGGGCGGAGCAACCGTTTATTGTCTGGACTGACCACAAGAATCTTGCTTACGTGCAATCGGCTAAACGTCTCAACTCCCGTCAGGCCAGGTGGGCGTTGTTTTTCGGACGATTCAAGTTTTCCCTGACGTTCCGACCTGGATCTAAGAACGGCAAGGCGGACGCCTTGTCCCGGATGTTCTCCAAGACGGAGGAGAGTGGGTCCAAGACCGAGACAATTCTCCCCCGGAACTGCGTCGTGGGAGCAGTTATGTGGAAGATTGAGGAGGAGGTGCTGGCGGCCCTTCGGACTCAGCCCGGTCCCGGTAACGGTCCACCCGGTCGGTTGTTTGTGCCTGAGTCGGTTCGTCCCTGCTGTCCTCAAATGGTCCCACGCCAGCAAGATGGCTTGTCACCCTGGCGTGGCTCGGACAATGGCGTTTCTTCGCAGACGTTTTTGGTGGCCTGCCATGGCCGAGGATACTCGGGGTTTTGTTGCTGCCTGTCCAGTGTGTGCGCAGAATAAGAGTACCAATCGGCCCAGCTCTGGACTACTTCACCCCCCTTCCTATTCCCGCCGACCATGGTCGCATCTGGCCCTGGACTTCGTCACTGGGTTGCCCGCTTCTGAGGGGAACACGGTCGTTCTGACTATCGTGGACAGATTCAGCAAGTTCGCCCACTTTGTGCCAATTGCCAAGCTTCCCTCTGCCTCGGAGACGTCCGAGATCCTGGTTAGGAGGTTTTCAGGGTCCACGGTTTGCCCAGTGATATCGTTTCCGACCGTGGCCCTCAGTTTACCTCTGCTGTCTGGAAGTCCTTCTGTTTGGCCATTGGAGCTACAGTCAGTCTCACATCTGGTTTTCACCCCCAATCCAATGGTCAGGCGGAGAGAGCCAACCAGAAGATGGAATCCACGCTACGCTGTCTGGTCTCTTCCAACCCCACCTCCTGGGTCTCTCAGTTGCCTTGGGTTGAGTATGCCCACAATACTCTCCCTACATCTGCCACTGGGATGTCTCCCTTCCAGTGCCTGTATGGCTACCAACCTCCCCTGTTCCCTTCTCAGGAGAAGGAGCTCTCAGTGCCTTCTGTTCAGGCCCATATTCGTCGTTGCCACCGGACCTGGCATCGGGCCAGAAAGGCACTCCTTAGAGTTTCGGACCGGTATCAGCTCCAGGCGAATCGTCGCCGGATCCCCGCTCCCACCTATACCATCGGAGATAGGGTTTGGTTGGCCACACGGGATCTTCCGTTACGGACTGAGTCTAGGAAGTTGTTACCGAAGTTCATTGGTCCGTTTGTGGTGGAGAAGGTGATCAATCCAGTGGCAGTTCGACTCAAACTACCGAGGACGCTCAGAGTCCATCCCACCTTTCATGTCTCCTGCCTCAAGCCTGTCTTCCTCAGTCCTCTGTTGCCTCCTCCGCCTCCTCCTCCTCCTCCTCGGATGATCGGAGGTGGTCCTGCCTACACGGTGCGTCGCATCATGGATTCCAGACGGCGGGGCCGGGGTTTCCAGTATCTCGTGGACTGGGAGGGGTATGGTCCTGAAGAGAGGAGTTGGATTCCGCGGCGACAGGTCCTAGATGCTGACCTCATCAGTGACTTCTACCGCCTCCATCCTGGCGCTCCGGGAGTCCGCCCGGTGGCGTTCGTCGGAGGGGGGTACTGTAACGATCCCGGCAGTCTGAGTCGGGTCCTGTCTGGTGACTAGTTTTTCTGTTCGTGATCTCCAGTTTCCCGAGGGTTCGGGAACGCTCCGGGAGCTCTCTTGATTTCCGCACCTGCATCCCATCAGCAATCTGCACACCTGGTCCTGATCATCACCCTTCTTAGGCTCTGGCCTAACATCCAGTTCCTGCCGGATCGTTAGCCATGAACAGTAGGTTTACCAGAGTATCAGTCTTTGAGCCTAGCGTTAGTTTTGTTGTTTTTGCACCGTGTTGGGTTGTTGCTTACTTACCCCCGTTTTGTTCCATCTGCAGTCACCCGTCCGGAACCTTCATCCAACCTCTGCCTGGTGGTCGGCGGCTGCCGACCCAGGATGGGATCAACCACTGCACCCCCAACAACTAATCAACGCCGCCCGCTCTGTTCCCCGGATTATTCAGCATCACTCTTGAATTTGTAATAAACACTCACCTTCGTTTCAACTTACCTTGTCCTGGTCTGCTTCTGGGTTCTGGCTTAGCAACTCGTGACAATCCCTCAGGAAATAAAACCCCAAATGACATGTGTATGCCCCTTTAAGATATTTCACTTCCATCCTGTCACAAAACCCAAAATAGAGATAAAAATCCTATACAGAATAACATTTCATACTAAGTATTTTGTTTGTGGTTATTCGAACACCATATAGTAAAACAATAAACAAACAAAAAATGGCCAGGCCTTATTTATTTTGGTAGCTCCCTATGACAACCTAAAAATAAAACTACTTAATTTTACTAACTAGTTCCACCCTAGCCTACAGACTTTTTTAACATCCCAATGAGATATAAAGAAATCCCCATGTTCCTGGAAGAGAAAGTATACATGTCATTAACATAGAATCAACAATCCAAAGATAGTAATTACACACAAAACATCATACATATATGCCCAGTCCTATCTCATCAACGATCATTCGTATCAATCTCACTCCTCAGAACTACTCCCATCGTTCAACGTACTATAAACAAATTATCGTTATCTGAAGCAATGAACCATCTTCATAACTCACCGCTGTTTAACCAAACTATATAATGTCATAATAAAATGATCAATTATCAAATATCGTTCCTTATTCAACTATCGAGACATGTTCTTCATTAGTAAATCGTCTCCACAAAGCAATACTACCTAATAACATATTCTCATTCTCCTAAATAGAAATAATTACTTCTATTAAACAATCCCATTCAACATCAAGTCAACCTGTCTCATCACCCAATAAACTTACTTATTCTTTTTTTAAAACCCTCTACAATATCTATCATACTCTACCGCTAATTTTCCTCATAACGGTACCTCAACAGATGACAAATTATTTTACATTTATAGTAAAAACCAATAAAACATCCAATTCACCGATATGCAATTTTAATTACTATGTTATCCTAACCGACATGGATTGGTAGGACAACATCTTTCCTATAATGTTATCAATGAAACCAGTAATTCACGTCAATAGCATCAATGTAAAATATTTGCTTTCTGTCCCTTACTGGATTCGAACCAGGGACCCTCTGCACACATCGACAACATTCACCATCGAAGCACCGTTACCCGTCGCTTCTCAAAAGCAACGGCCCCTGCAAAGCAACTACTTCCAGTTCATAGAGCAAGTGACGTCACCCAACGAAAACCGTACTAGCTCTCACCGCTAACTAACTAGCAATTTCCTGCTGATAATATTCAACCTCCTACGACTTCCTACAAAAACGCGATCCTTGTACACCTAATGTAACCCATAATGTCCCTTATAGCGCTCTCACGTTTCAGCAAGCCCCAATGGTTAACACCCGCAGACAAAAATGGAAATTCTTCCATTTTTACTAGCAGACCTACTAATAAAACACACTTTCAAACAGCGTTCTGCATCGACCTCTATCATAGGGTTTAAAAACGAACTTAACAACATTAACCATCCTAAATTGCCGTAGTAACGTCATGTTTGGTTCAGTTTATCTATTACCATATAAGACATTCACTTCTCCATGCGTCGTAAACTATATCCTATTTCTCTTGTAATCAACTAAAATCATAGCCATGCAATTAAACCATCACTCCGCCATTATCAGAATGAATGAACTACCCTTTCTAAGTAAGCTACAAGTAACACCAAACACTTGCTGTAGTTTACCATCATATATTAAAATCATCAATTTATCACGATCCAATTTATTTATAGACATATTCCACCATTGTCACTCGATTAATCTAGCAAAACCTTATTCAATGACTAAAAAATTACTACCACGCACTCTTCTCTCCATACCCATTAAAATGTTTACATGTTAGTTGTTTAGCTGATGCTCTTATCCCAAGCGACCCACAATTAGTGAGCTCATACATTTTTATACTAGCCCCCAATGGGAATCGAACACGCAACCCTGGCGTTGCAAGCACCGTGCTCTACCAACTGAGCTACAGAGGACCACAGATGAGCGTATAGTGCCTTTTTCTGATAATGTTATAGCCTATTGCATTACTTTAGTTTAAAATATAAGTTTGTTTATTCAACAAATCTAGAACCCACTATAAATTGGTGCTATTCCCTCAGCATAATAGCCAAAGCTCCTTGCATCCCCTGGTTCACGTAACGAAAATACATTATCATTCTAGAATTCACCAACTATTCGCATACATTACTGGTGTCACGCAAACTATAGAATAAAGTCAAATAAATGTTTTCCATCCAGCTATTCAAACTTGCTTCAAATATCTCTTTCAGCTCGATACAGTCAAGCAAGTATGACTCTCTTTTACCCGGAAACTAGTTCATGGCATTAGTAAAGTCTATTCACATCCCAACAATAACTAATAATATATTTATATTCATATTATTAAAAGACCTTACTTTCATTCCAGTCTACCTAAACAATTCAACTAATGGCCATAACTCTATCGCAATTGCCAGTACGCTATTCAAATGTATTTAACTGTCCTTTCTGACTATAGTCACTCCCCCTTCTTTCCCATTGAAAAAGTGAGTCCTTCAGTCTGAAAAGACGCAGGCTGCTAAATCGTCCAGTCTTATCCTGAATGTTCCGTCAATCTAAACAACCCACAACTATAGTTAAACTATACTTAGAAAACCTAGACTCTGTTCAGCGATGCAGAATCTATGCTTATTGAAAAGACAAGTTAATCCTCCTTTATTCCAATGATAATGGTCAGTAGTTTTAGTATCTGGCACATACCACACTTTATCAGAAAATAGATTTGAAGGACACAGATCTCGCACGCTCAACGTAAACAACTTAACAGTCAACGAGTCAAACCCCACATTCATTGATTCGGAACCAGATCTAACGACCTAACCAAATGAATTATATTTTCCACTAATATACTAACATTCCTTGACTATATCACCTCTGCTTCTGAAATAATAGATAGTTTATTATAATGCTTAATTCTACCACATGCCCTATGTACTCTCTCCCATTTCCACGTACGTCTACGTGTTTGGGCAAGTCAACACCTATAATTTTATCCAATCCCTCGTATTAAATTACACTCACATAAAATTCATTCTATTCCAATATATTCATATCTACCAAACCATTCATGTTTCTAATGATTCTTTATTGCCACAAATCAGTTAATCACAATCTAGTCTCAGCGGAACGAACAACAAATTACCCAAATCCTTCCCCTCAGTCATAGAATCCTCCCAGAATCGTATAGGCTGGTCACTATTCACGGATCTTACAAAATTCTATGACAGGCATTGTTGTACGAAACTCCAAGATATAATTTACAAGAAAAGCTTATTATTCCAACGTATATAATTGTCATACACACCTCTATATCTCATCATTCAAACTTCAGAGTGCGAATCATATACACCATCAATACCACTCTCATTCCATATTTATACAATGTTGTTCTCAAACGCGCTTAATTACTATTTGTATAACCTACAGGAATATTTTATTCTATCAAAGGGCCCAAATGTGGAATGTTAACCCTATCCCAATTATTATTTTACTGTAGTCAAGTTATCATAATACTACATCACCTCTAAAGTTTCTAAATATAATGTCAGAAACATACCCTAAAAGATTGATCAAAATACAATACATGACCTGTTCCTCCAACAGGATTTATTCTACCCCTCCTGATAACGTGAATTCTCTACACTCAGTTGGTCAATGAATATCCACGCACCATTTATTGTTCTCTTTCCTAATGTGAGATTAGGCACCCCCTTTCTCCATCAGACAGAAGCTTCAAACGACCTCAAATATATTTCCTTTCCTTACAGAAAGGCTATTACTTGCAGAATTTCTTATTATTCTCACTCACACAGATGAGCAGCCACTTGTGCCCAAATGAATCAGACAATTTAATGACTCACAGTAGCCCAAGCAAACCACTCATCCACATGATCAGACCTACTCTATTTAACACTTTCTCTATATTTTGAAGCCTTAGTGACTGTTTAACCCGTTCACCTACTCAGGATGACCTAACTTTTTACCTGATCGACCCTGCCTAACTTTGGCATCACCACAACACAGGATAATGCCCCACCTACCCGAGCAGACCTCTAACAATGAATTCCTCATTAGAGCGGTAACCGTAGGTCCCAAATTTAGCTAGCCACCTGCCCGTTCAGCCCTCTGGAGCGCTAATTTTAGCTCTCCAAAGCGGTATCCACAGGATTTCTATTTATTTAGCCCCCTAGGTGATCCACTTCCTCTACACACCTGGACTTTTACTACGCTTTCCTAAGCGACCTGTAAATTCTTCCCTTCTTCTCTGATTCACTTCCTCGACACAGAAAATAAGCAGTATTGCACAGGATTTCGCCTACCTAAGCAGCCTATAAACGATACACTTCCTCGACACGTTTATAGCGGTATTCGTAGGACTTAACATGTTATTGTCTGATCGCTCAACCAGATGGACAACCGCCCGTGCCGAAATGACCCAGACAAAGCAATCAGCTGGATTAATCAAATGAATCAAATGAATCAAATGAATCAAATGAATCAAATTAATTGAACAGACGTTTCAGACGAACAACAGAGTGATATCGACATGTATTCTTAAATTCAAAAGCTCCCAGTCTCTAATTTTCTGGTTCTTAAATTTGGAGAGATCTACTTGGTATTTCTGCAGCTGATGCCGTGCCCCAGATCGAACCACACAAACCTTTATACTATATAAGTAAGAATTTCGCTTACCTTTTAAAAGCGGCCGCTTTTGTTTGTATGGTCCGTCCAAGCCGTTTCATAACTGCAGATGTACACCGTCTCTGGACCCTTTTTTTCAACTCCTGGCAAGCTCGCCAAATATGTCATAGAAATATTTGACTAAAAAATGGTCAACTGAAAAACATCTCTCAAGAGACTGGAGCTTGTGAATCCAGAAATTAGACTTTATTATTGCGTAACAAAGCCGAGCCACTCCATGGAACGGCTGTCTCTCTTTGGCTTAGAGATCTCTTATATACACACACAAATGCACAGTCATGTATACATAGCTTACAAAGCTACTCCCCTTAAGATCACTGATTAACATCTTTAACTGTCACGCCACTATTATCTTTGAAAGTCCAATAACACATGTTGTTTACTCCAAAAGGCCATGGGCGCTTTTGCCTCTTTCCCTTATCTCATTATATTGGTGGCATGGCTCAGACACTTTAAAAAATAAAATACATACATTCATCAAAGCATGTTTACACTTTGTATTGACTATATTCCTTATTTAGACATGCATCTGGACTTATAAAATGTCAATCATGTTTACTATATTTTATCTTTGACATTTCCCAACATTTTCCTTAATGATACATAAAATATTACCATAACATCTGAATGATTCAGAGGAGAACTGATTGAAAGTGTTGTGGTCAGATGAGAACAAAATCGAGCTCTTTGGCATCAACTCAACTCGCCGTGTTTGGAGGAGGAGGAATGCTGCCTATGACCCCAAGAACACCATCCCCACCGTCAAACATGGAGGTGGAAACATTATGCTTTGGGGGTGTTTTTCTGCTAAGGGGACAGGACAACTTCACCGCATCAAAGGGACGATGGACGGGGCCATGTACCATCAAATCTTGGGTGAGAACCTCCTTCCCTCAGCCAGGGCATTGAAAATGGGTCGTGGATGGGTATTCCAGCATGACAATAACCCAAAACACACGGCCAAGGCAACAAAGGAGTGGCTCAAGAAGAATCCCATTAAGGTCCTGGAGTGGCCTAGCCAGTCTCCAGACATTAATCCCATAGAAAATCTGTGGAGGAAGCTGAAGGTTCGAGTTGCCAAACGTCAGCCTCGAAACCTTAATGACTTGGAGAAGATCTGCAAAGAGGAGTGGAACAAAATCCCTCCTGAGATGTGTGCAAACCTGGTGGCCAACTACAAGAAACGTCTGACCTCTGTGATTGCCAACAAGGGTTTTGCCACCAAGTACTAAGTAATGTTTTGCAGAGGGGTCAAATACTTATTTCCCTCAATAAAATGCAAATCAATTTATAAAAATGTTGACATGCATTTTTCTGGATTATTTTTTTGTTATTCTGTCTCTCACTGTTCAAATAAACCTACCATTAAAATTATAGACTGATCATGTCTTTGTCAGTGGGCAAACGTATAAAATCAGCAGGGGATCAATTACTTTTTTTCCTCACTGTATAGGTTATAGGTTAAGAACCTTTTTTGAAAGAGCACAGTTTGAAAGATATGGCAAATATAAATCAAACCGGAAGGACATCAGAAATAGATGGGAGAGGTTGAGGGTAGCGGAAGGACAGGAGTAAAAACAAACAGAATATAACAATTGTAAAATAGACTGTGTCCATAAAATGTATATAGTATGTATAAGCTGGAAGTAGAGGCCTAAGCGTTGTTGTTCACTAGTTTACTCCAATTAGGGGAGGGGTGGCAGGGTTAGAAAGTAATAATAAAATAATAATTATAATTATAATAATAATAATAATTTTATAAAATAGTGAAAATGTTTTGCTTCTTAGCAAAGAGCAATTTCTCAAGCAAGATTTTTGGTCTGAGTGGGGACGGGAAAACTGAAAACTAGCTGTTATTCTAAGAGAGGTTTGGAACGCTCTTTTTTTGGGGTCTATTAACCCTTTACACTCGTACCCATATATGGGATTAGAATGGCAGATTTGGGCACTAATAAATTGGAACATAGTGGCTGTTCAGTAACATGCTATATATGACTGGCTCTGGGGACTCTTAAATGTTGAGCCAGGGTGTGGAGTTTCTATGTCATATTTTCTATGTTGTGTTTTCTAGATCATGTAGATCTATGTTGGCCAGGGTGGTTCCCAATCAGAGGCAGCTGTAGCTCGTTGTCTCTGATTGTGGACCATACTTAGGCAGCCGTTTGGCACCAGTCTGGGTGGGATCTAGTTCCGTTAAGGTTTGTTTTGTGTAACCTAGGACTTCACGTATCGTTTGTTTGTTGTTTTGTGTCGTGAGTTAAGTACTTAATAAAATGTACACTTATCACGCTGCGCCTTGGTCCGTCTCATCAGTATACGATCGTGACAGAAGATCCCACCAAAAGAGGACCAAGCAGCGTGTCCAGGAACAGACAGCCTGGACCTGGGAGGAGATCCTGGACGAGAAGGGATCCTGGACTTGGGAGGAGATTCAGGCCGGAATGGATTGCCGTCCTTGGGAGGAGACTGTGGAGGCGCGCTATAGAGAGGAGCAGCGGCAACGCAGAGGGTACCGGCCGAGGAGGAAGCCCGAGAGACAGCCCCAATAATTTTTTTGGGGGGGCTAAAAGGGTGGTTGGCGGAGCCTAGGGTTAGAGCAGAGCCAACTCCCCATACTCAGGCTAGGAAGCGTGTGACTGGGCAGGCTCCGTGTTATGCGGAGCCACGTACTGTGCCGCGAGTGTTCCGGCACAGTCCTGTACGTCCGGTGCTAGCACCACGCACGTGTCGTGCAAAGATGGGCATTCAGCCAAGACGGGGTGTGCCGGCTCAACGCTCGTGGTCTCCAGTACGCCTCCTCGGTCCCATATATCCTGCGCCAGTGCCACGTGCTGTAGCGCCAGTACGAGTACACAGCCCCGTACGTCCTGTGCTGATGCCTCACACGTATTGTGTGGAAGTAGGCATTCAGCCAGGACGGGTTGTGTCAGCTCTTCGCTCCAGACCTCCAGTCCGCCTCCACAGTCCGGCCCGGCCCGTTCGGCTCCCCGCACCAAGCCAGTGGTGCGTGTTCCCAGTCCAGCCCGCCCTGTTCCTGTCCCTCGCACCAAGCCAGTGGTGCGCGTCGTCAGCCCGTTCCGGCCCGTTCCTGCTCCCCGCACCAAGCCAGTGGTGCGCGTCGTCAGCCGGTCCGGCCAGTTCCTGATCCCCGCACCAAGCCAGTGGTGCGCGTCGTCAGCCCGGTGCGGCCCGTTCCTGCTCCCCGAACCAAGCCAGTGGTGCGTGTCATCAGCCCGGTCCGGCCTGCTCCTGCTCCCCGCACCAAGCCAGTGGTGCGCGCAGCCGTCCGGCCCTCCTGCTCCCCGCACCAAGCCAGTGGTGCATGTGTCCAGTCCGGCACGGCCCGTGCCTGTTCCACTCCGGAGCAAGAGCAATCCGCTCCACCGGGGTCCGGTCCAACTCCTGTCAGCGGATCCACTCCGGAGCCAGAGCAATCCGCTCCACCGGTGCCCAGTCCAGCTCCGGCCAGCGGCTCCAGTCCGGAGCCTGTACAGATCGATCCACCGTCGTCGGGTCCAGCTCCAGTCAGCAGTGCCAGACCAGACCAGGGGCGCAACGGGGAGGTGGAGAGAAAGTGGTGGTCACGCCTGGAGCCAGATCCACCTCCGAGGCGGAATGCCCACCCAGCCCCTACCCTGTTGTGTTTGTGTGGCGCGGTCGCAGTCCGCGCCTTTGGGGGGGGTACTGTCACGCCCTGGCTCTGGGGACTCTTAAATATTGAGCCAGGGTGTGGAGTTTCTATGTCATATTTTCTATGTGGTGTTTTCTAGATCATGTAGATCTATGTTGGCCAGGGTGGTTCCCAATCAGAGGCAGCTGTAGCTCGTTGTCTCTGATTGGGGACCATACTTAGGCAGCCGTTTGGCACCAGTCTGGGTGGGATCTAGTTCCGTTAAGGTTTGTTTTGTGTAACCTAGGACTTCACGTATCGTTTGTTTGTTGTTTTGTGTCGTGAGTTAAGTACTTAATAAAATGTACACTTATCACGCTGCGCCTTGGTCCGTCTCATCAGTATACGATCGTGACAGAAGATCCCACCAAAAGAGGACCAAGCAGCGTGTCCAGGAACAGACAGCCTGGACCTGGGAGGAGATCCTGGACGAGGAAGGGATCCTGGACTTGGGAGGAGATTCAGGCCGGAATGGATTGCCGTCCTTGGGAGGAGACTGTGGAGGCGCGCTATAGAGAGGAGCAGCGGCAACGCAGAGGGTACCGGCCGAGGAGGAAGCCCGAGAGACAGCCCCAATAATTTTTTTTGGGGGGGCTAAAAGGGTGGTTGGCGGAGCCTAGGGTTAGAGCAGAGCCAACTCCCCATACTCAGGCTAGGAAGCGTGTGACTGGGCAGGCTCCGTGTTATGCGGAGCCACGTACTGTGCCGCGAGTGTTCCGGCACAGTCCTGTACGTCCGGTGCTAGCACCACGCACGTGTCGTGCAAAGATGGGCATTCAGCCAAGACGGGGTGTGCCGGCTCAACGCTCGTGGTCTCCAGTACGCCTCCTCGGTCCCATATATCCTGCGCCAGTGCCACGTGCTGTAGCGCCAGTACGAGTACACAGCCCCGTACGTCCTGTGCTGATGCCTCACACGTATTGTGTGGAAGTAGGCATTCAGCCAGGACGGGTTGTGTCAGCTCTTCGCTCCAGACCTCCAGTCCGCCTCCACAGTCCGGCCCGGCCCGTTCCGGCTCCCCGCACCAAGCCAGTGGTGCGTGTTCCCAGTCCAGCCCGCCCTGTTCCTGTCCCTCGCACCAAGCCAGTGGTGCGCGTCGTCAGCCCGTTCCGGCCCGTTCCTGCTCCCCGCACCAAGCCAGTGGTGCGCGTCGTCAGCCGGTCCGGCCAGTTCCTGATCCCCGCACCAAGCCAGTGGTGCGCGTCGTCAGCCCGGTGCGGCCCGTTCCTGCTCCCCGAACCAAGCCAGTGGTGCGTGTCATCAGCCCGGTCCGGCCTGCTCCTGCTCCCCGCACCAAGCCAGTGGTGCACGTCGTCAGCCCGGTCCGGCCCGCTCCTGCTCCCCGCACCAAGCCAGTGGTGCATGTGTCCAGTCCGGCACGGCCCGTGCCTGTTCCACTCCGGAGCCAGAGCAATCCGCTCCACCGGTGCCCAGTCCAGCTCCGGCCAGCGGCTCCAGTCCGGAGCCTGTACAGATCGATCCACCGTCGTCGGGTCCAGCTCCAGTCAGCAGTGCCAGACCAGACCAGGGGCGCAACGGGGAGGTGGAGAGAAAGTGGTGGTCACGCCTGGAGCCAGATCCACCTCCGAGGCGGAATGCCCACCCAGCCCCTACCCTGTTGTGTTTGTGTGGCGCGGTCGCAGTCCGCGCCTTTGGGGGGGGTACTGTCACGCCCTGGCTCTGGGGACTCTTAAATATTGAGCCAGGGTGTGGAGTTTCTATGTCATATTTTCTATGTTGTGTTTTCTAGATCGTGTAGATCTATGTTGGCCAGGGTGGTTCCCAATCAGAGGCAGCTGTAGCTCGTTGTCTCTGATTGGGGACCATACTTAGGCAGCCGTTTGGCACCAGTCTGGGTGGGATCTTGTTCCGTTAAGGTTTGTTTTGTGTAACCTAGGACTTCACATATCGTTTGTTTGTTGTTTTGTGTCGTGAGTTAAGTACTTCATAAAATGTACGCTTATCACGCTGCGCCTTGGTCCGTCTCATCAGTAAACGATCGTGACACAGGGTCTGAGCTTCACAGCGCTGTATGTGTTTTGACTGACAGCTATTCTGAACTTGAGCATCGCGCTCAACAAGAAGTTGCCCCCATCCCTCCCGGTAATTGGGCAATGTTTGCAAATGTTTTGTTGTCTGAGTGAGGGAAATGGTGTAAATTAAGATGACTCGATGTATTTTGAATGATGAAACATTGAGGATTATAATAAATACAGCTTCGATGTCATACAAGCAAACAAAACACCCGTGAGTCCGAATGTGCACTTTACAATTCTAAATCATAAAACTGATGTCATATACAGTGTCAACATTGATGATCACTATGTTTGATGTACAGTAACAAGATGACATGGCATCATACCCTGAGTTATTTTGAACAGAATGAGCCTATGTTTGTTTATTGTGAAGAACATTTGCCGTGGCACACGCACCTGAATGCACTCATGACTCCTTTCTATACTAGACTAGACTTGTTGTGCAGCCCAATCAGCCACGCAGAACAGTATTGAGTGGCAACAAATCTGCCCAATTAGCTGATTCATTTTCCATACACCCACTACTTTCGACACACCCACTCGTTCATACTCCGGTCGCCATATTGGGCTGCAGCTACCCATACGTCAACGACGCGTGCTCACCTAGCATGCAGCCAGTTCACATACAGCGCTGGTAAGTAGAGACAGATTAACAATAGCCTAAGAACGAAAATATTTATAAACATTGATAAATTAGCCACGTTATAGATTATAAGACAGTGTATTGTAAAGAACAAACAGCAATGTTTGATGGGACCATTGATAGCTTAGCAAACAATGTTTGTAGCAAACAGTTAGTTTGTCTATGCATGTGAAGAGAAATGGAGGGATAACTCAGACATGACACGATACCTTTGGAATCTAGATTTTTTTTAATCAATCGTCGTTCCACCTGTCGGTGACCTGCAAGCTGCAGAATTAAATCCACAACAACACACTGCTGAGGGGTATCCAGCTTCAGTTAACTTCAC
The DNA here is from genome assembly GCF_020615455.1 of Coregonus clupeaformis. Taxonomy (NCBI): domain Eukaryota; kingdom Metazoa; phylum Chordata; class Actinopteri; order Salmoniformes; family Salmonidae; genus Coregonus; species Coregonus clupeaformis. Next base: position 592,878 of record NW_025533569.1, on the reverse strand, counting down.
ATTCCAGCTCAGGCTTCATCCGTAATACGACGGTGGATATTGCTCGTCCACCTGCCGCTAACTCTAGCAGGCAGGCTTGTAACTGCATGTGCATGTCGCACATGGCTAGTTGAATGCCAAACTCTTCATTGAGACAATGCTGAAACATCAATCAATGGGCGAGTCAGTGACACATTTTTATATGTGCCGAAATCAAAATGAAAGAAAAGTTACCTTGCAAAATCAGCAGGCTATGGTGTGAAATAGGCTTTTAGAAGTGCCGTCTTTACTTTATTACTTATCATTAATGCTGTCTTTGGTGTGCTTTTCAATGCACAAACACCTTTTTTTATTAAGTCATACAAAAGTGTTACATTGTGTGAAGTTTAAAATGCATTCTGTCATTACTAAATGTGTAATCTGATATATTTTAACATGAAATTGTTTGAAAAAGCAACAACATTTGATTAATAAAATATTTATTCAGTCCTCTTCCTCAAATGAAAGGGATGGTGACACAATCTTTACAAGAGGGAGGGAATCTGATTTAATTGGTCCTCTACTAGCGGCTCAGTCATTTCATTCAGGGTAAGTGGAGTTAGCCCTGAGTTAGTTCTGAAGGATTCGTTGCCATAGAAATGTACCTGGCTAAAAGGTGAGACACTTTCGTATGGCCGGTTATCCCGAGTTGAACTCAGAATTGACCAAAGTTACCCCGCCTACTCCTCAAACCTGCTTTGTAGGATACTCCTCCGGTGAATTGCATTCTAGTCGACCTGACTGTGGGGTTATGTTTATTCATGGTTCTTAAAATGGAAATGAGGTTTTAAAGGAAGGGCCTTCTGTTCTGCTTTACTACTGTGTAAGCTATTTTCACCTTGCAGCATTCAGAGGACATTTTTTAATGACTGCCCATTCAGGTCCAACTCTTGGACCTTGGTTCTGGAAATACTCTGCTTCCATTATAACCCCAATTTTAGAAGAGGCATTTTCCCAATTGTTTCCACATTCTGGGATAGTGGCAAGTGAATGAACGGAGGAGAGGAGCACAATGCCCCTTAATTAACTACTGGAATACTATACTAAAGACCATGTAAATATATTTCCAGTGGCTGTTTTCCTGCAGCCTCCTCCTGTCGAAAGAATGGAATAATGCTATTGTCATGGTGGTAATTTGATTTATTGCAGAGAGAAAGTGTGTACAATGAGATGATCTGCCCCTCTTGCTCATAATTCTTCTACATTTTCCAAAGAGTGTCTTTTTGTGCCGGCTACCTTTGTGTTGATTTGTATTTTGATCCCTCAGGCACACTAGAATTTTGTTCTTTAATTTACGGGACACAAAGGACACAATAAGACGCTGACATTGCCTGACATTTCAGGGCTCCCTACATGCAACAGAGATTAAATCAAGTCCATTCATATTTCAAAGAGGCAAACGGCACAATTTTCTGCTTATTACAGAGTTATGTTCATGTTTTAAGAGTGGGACTTGAATTTGTTATAAAAACAAAGGCTATTGGTGAAGTTGGCAGACAGAACAACCGTTTGTCCGACAGTTTGAACAACAGGGGGAAACCATGTCATGTGACCTACCAGCTTAAGGCTTTGTTTTTTAAGGGTTGGCTATTGGCTATTTTTGACTGTGCTATTTCCAGTGTAAAGTTAAGCCTTTGAATAGATGGACATGATTGCAGTACTTAGTTATTTTCTTTACTCCCTGTAGAGCAAAAGTCTACTGCAAGACCACATCATGCTAGGCTGTCTCTAGCAATCTTTGCCCCAGGTTTGTATAGTAACCCCAGGTGTAAAATAGTAAATAATAGCTACTTCTCAGAAAGTATTAAATTGTCAAGAGGAGTAAAACAAGACTGTTCACTATCGGCATATCTATTTATTATGGCCATCGAAATGTTAGCTATTAAAATCAGATCAAACAATAATAGCAAGAAATCCAGGGCTTAAAAACATAGGTGTCATTGTACACTGATGATTTATGTTTTCTTTTAAGTCCGCAATTTAGATCCCTGCACAGCCTCATAGAGGATCTTGATAATTGTTAGAACCTTTCTGGATTAAAACTAAATTATGATAAATGCACCATATTAAGTATTGGATCTCAAAAAAAGACAACTTTTACATTACCGTGTAGTTTACCCATAAAATGGTCCGATGGGGAAGTGGTCATACTTGGTATTCATATCCCGAAAGAAAGAAATTATCTCACTACAATAAATGTTAATAGAAAGTTAGCCAAATTAGATACAATTTTGCTACCATGAAAAGGACCCCTGTCTATTTGTGGAAAAATCACCCTGATTAATGATTTAGTCATATCTCACTTTACCTATTTACTTATGGCCCTGCCTACTTTTTAAATTATATGAACAAAAAATATTCAAATTTAATTGGAACGGCAAGCCAGAATTTTTTTACGGGCCTATTTATGTAATGAATATGAATTCGGAGGGCAGAAATGATTAAATATTAAAGCATTGGACCTCTCACTAAAGGCTTCAGTCATGCAAAAACTATACTTAAATCCGAACTGGTTCTCTAGCAGATTAGTAAGAATGGCTCACCCCATGTTCAAGAATAGCCTTTTTCCCTTCATTCAGAATACAACCTCTCACTTTCGGTTATTTGAAAATGAAATAATCTCCAAAATATCGCTATTTTTAAAACAAGCAATAGAAAGCCGTTTGCAATTTCAGTTTAATCCACCAGAAAATAGAATATGTTTCTAAACACTTCTACATTAATGTGGATGCTACCATGATTACGGATAATACAGAATGAATCGTGAATAATGAGGATTGAGAAAGTTACAGAGGGTCAAAGATCATACCCCCATTTCATGCTAACCTCTCACCATTACAATAACAGGGGAGTTTAGCATGTCTTGGGGGTATGATCCTTGGCCCTCTGTGACTTTCTCACTCATCATTATTCACGATTCATTATCCGTAATCCTCGCCCCCAATGTCTACAGATACACATATTATTGCGCTCTTGAAAAGGTGTAATAAGTTCAGCAACCTGTTGTTTGCAAGGGAATGACACCATTCTCCTTGTATCATTTATAAATTGATAAGAGCTATTATAATTAAATGAGTAATCAGTTTGGAGAAGTGGATGATAAATACGCTACACACACTGAAAAAGCATAACGACTGAAATGATTGGAGATGAAAGTGAAACCAGTAGTATGCAGGAAACTGAAAATCATATCAACATGACTGGTAGCCTATTTCAGCCTCTTTTCCACAGTGAAGTATAAATAGCTGCGCTATTATTCAGAATTCTAATAGTAATGCAATTATCTGGGACATATAACCTACTTGGCAGTTTGAACCTGGAGCCTGGCGCACGGTTCACGACAACTGGACCGTTGTCAATAAGTTCCAAGATCAAATATTGACAACACTGTCTCTGCATAGCACATTTATGTGGAACTTAGCAAGCTAGCTAGCTACCTTGGCTAGCTTTTTATAATGAGTAATCAAAATATACAATGCTTGGATGGAACATAGTATAACTAACGTTAGATTACTAGTTAGATGCATATTATGTATGATTATACTGTAGCTAGTAAATGTCAGCTCATTTTGAGTTTAGGCTTACCACCAATTTCCGAAGTAGCTATCCTCTCCAATCATTCACCCTGGTCTTTTTTTGGGGGGTTGATCAGCTTTAATATTGCAGATAGATTGTAACTTCCATCAATGTAGTTGTCTGCATCACTTCCAATCCCCCATATGTTTTTTGGGACATACACAAAGTAGTCCAAATTGGTGAAGTGAAATGAAAAAAATAACTTGTTTCAAAAAATTCTAAAAAATACATTACGGAAAAGTGGTGCGTGCATATGTGTTCACCCCCTTTGCTATGAAGCCCCTAAATAAGATCTGGGGCAACCAATTACCTTCAGAAGTCACATAATTAGTTAAATAAAGTCCACCTGTGTGCAATCTAAGTGTCACATGATCTGTCACATGATCTCAGTATGTATACACCTGTTCTGAGAGGCCCCAGAGTCTGCAACACCACTAAGCAAGGGGCACCGCCAAGCAAGCAGCACCATGAAGACCAAGGAGCTCTCCAAACAGGTCAGGAACAAAGTTGTGGAGAAGTACAGATCAAGGTTGGGTTATAAAAAAATATCAGAAACTTTGAACATCCCACGGAGCACCATTAAATCCATTATAAAAAAATTGAAAGAATATGGCACCACAACAAACCTGCCAAGAGAGGGCCGTCCACCAAAACTCACGGACCAGGCAAGGAGGGCATTAATCAGAGAGGCAACAAAGAGACCAAAGATAACCCTGAAGGAGCTACAAAGTTCCACAGCGGAGTTTGGAGTATCTGTCCATAGGACCACTTTAAACCGTACACTCCACAGAGCTGGGCTTTACGGAAGAGTGGCCAGAAAAAAGCCATTGCTTAAAGAAAAAAATAAGCAAACACGTTTGGTGTTCATTTAAATGCATGTGGGAGACTCCCCAAACATATGGAATAAGGTACTCTTGTCAGATTAGACTAAAATTGAGCTTTTTGGCCATCATGGAAAACGCTATGTCTGGCGCAAACCCAACACCTCTCATCACCCCGAGAACACCATCCCCACAGGGAAGCATGGTGGTGGCAGCATCATGCTGTGGGGATGTTTTTCATCGGCAGGGACTGGGAAACTGGTCAGAATTGAAGGAATGATGGATGCCGCTAAATACAGGGAAATTCTTGAGGGAAACCTGTTTCAGACTTCCAGAGATTTGAGAGTGGGACGAAGGTTCACCTTCCAGCAGGACAATGGGCCTCATTCACCAACCGTTCTTACGAAGTAATGTGTTCTTAAACCCCACTTACGCACTTTTTATGAAGATTCTGACATTCACTAATGTTTTCTCATCCTGGATTTGTTCTTAGCTAAGAACAAAATCCACGCACACTCGAGCATTCTTACGCACATTTGATTGATGACAGTTTGCTCCAAATAATTGGTTACTGTATTTCATTTAATTCTACAGTCGTTTACAATGATAGTATTTTACTGTAATGTATTTCTGATCATTTGTTGAAAAATAAAACACTAACACAATTTACATCAGCAATTAAGCTGATTAAATCCTGCATTATGTGGTGATTGATCGCGCTATTTATAGGGCCAAAATGGGCCTGTTTCTGCACATCAGGCATGCTATCAAAATGGCACATCTATTGCTGCTTGACGACATTGTCGAGCGTGCTCTGAGAAGGGAACGCATCTTTGAGGATCACGTTGATTTATTTGCAGAGACTGACGAGTACTTGATTGGACGGTTTAGGCTTCCAAGACACGTTTTAACCCTCACGTGGTGCTGCGTGGGTCACATTGACCCCCCTCTTTGTCACTTTATTTATTTTTTATTTATTTTTTATTTAACCTTTATTTAACCAGGTAAGCCAGTTGAGAACAAGTTCTCATTTACAACTGCGACCTGGCCAAGATAAAGCAAAGCAGTGCGATAAAAACAACAACACAGAGTTACATATGGGGTAAACAAAACAAAGTCAAAAATACAACAGAAAATATATATACAGTGTGTGCAAATGTAGCAAGTTATGGAGGTAAGGCAATAAATAGGCTATAGTGCAAAATAATTACAATTAGTATTAACACTGGAATGATAGATGTGCAAGAGATGATGTGCAAATAGAGATACTGGGGTGCAAATGAGCAAAATAAATAACAATATGGGGATGAGGTAGTTGGGTGGGCTAATTTCAGAATGGCTGTGTACAGGTGCAGTGATCGGTAAGCTACTCTGACAACTGATGCTTAAAGTTAGTGAGGGAGATAAGAGTCTCCAGCTTCAGAGATTTTTGCAATTCGTTCCAGTCATTGGCAGCAGAGAACTGGAAGGAATGGCGGCCAAAGGAGGTGTTGGCTTTGGGGATGACCAGTGAGATATACCTGCTGGAGCGCATACTACGGGTGGGTGTTGCTATGGTGACCAATGAGCTAAGATAAGGCGGGGATTTGCCTAGCAGTGATTTATAGATGGCCTGGAGCCAGTGGGTTTGGCGACGAATATGTAGTGAGGACCAGCCAACAAGAGCGTACAGGTCACAGTGGTGGGTAGTATATGGGGCTTTGGTGACAAAACGGATGGCACTGTGATAGACTACATCCAATTTGCTGAGTAGAGTGTTGGAGGCTATTTTGTAAATGACATCGCCGAAGTCAAGGATTGGTAGGATAGTCAGTTTTACGAGGGCATGTTTGGCAGCATGAGTGAAGGAGGCTTTGTTGCGAAATAGGAAGCCGATTTTAGATTTAACTTTGGATTGGAGATTCTTAATGTGAGTCAGGAAGGAGAGTTTACAGTCTAACCAGACACCTAGGTATTTGTAGTTGTCCACATACTCTAGGTCAGACCCGTCGAGAGTAGTGATTCTAGTCGGGTGAGCGGGTGCCAGCAGCGTTCGATTGAAGAGCATGCATTTAGTTTTACTAGTGTTTAAGAGCAGTTGGAGGCTACTGAAGGAGTGTTGTATGGCATTGAAGCTCGTTTGGAGGTTTGTTAACACAGTGTCCAATGAAGGGTCAGATGTATACAAAATGGTGTCGTCTGCGTAGAGGTGGATCTGAGAGTCACCAGCAGCAAGAGCGACATCATTGATATACACGAAGAAAAGAGTTGGCCCAATAATTGAACCCTGTGGCGCCTCCATAGAGACTGCCATAGGTCCAGACAACAGGCCCTCCGATTTGACACATCTGAGAAGTAGTTGGTGAACCAGGCGAGGCAGTCATTAGAGAAACCAAGGCTATTTAGTCTGCCAATAAGAATGCGGTGGTTGACAGAGTCGAAAGCCTTGGCCAGGTCGATGAAGACGGCTGCACAGTACTGTCTATTATCGATCACGGTTATAATAGGACCTTGAGCGTGGCTGAGGTGCACCCATGACCAGCTCGGAAACCGGATTGCATAGCGGAGAAGGTACGGTGGTATTTGAAATGGTCGGTGATCTGTTTGTTAACTTGGCTTTCAAAAACTTTCTAAAGGCAGGGCAGAATGGATATAGGTCTGTAACAGTTTGGATCTAGAGTGTCACCCCCTTTGAAGAGGGGGATGACCACGGCAGCTTTCCAATCTCTTGGGATCTCAGACGTTACGAAAGAGAGGTTGAACAGGCTAGTAATAGGGGTTGCGACAATTTTCGGCAGCTAGTTTTAGAAAGAAAGGGTCCAGATTGTCTAGCCCATATGATTTGTAGGGGTCCAGATTTTGCAGCTCTTTCAGAACATCAGCTGTCTGAATTTGTGTGAAGGAGAAGCGGGGGGGGCATTGGCAAGTTGCAGCGGAGGGTGCAGAGCTGGTGGCCGGGGTAGTGGTAGCCAGGTGGAAAGCATGGCCAGCCTTAGTAAAATGCTTGTTGAAATTCTCGATTATTGAAGATTTAACGGTGGTGATAGTGTTTACTAGCCTCAGTCCAGTGGGAAGCTGGGAGGAAGTGCTCTTATTCTCCATGGACTTTACAGTGTCCCAAAACTGTTTGGAGTTAGTGCTACAGGATGCACATTTCTGTTTGAAAAAGTTAGCCTTTGCTTTCCTAACTGCTTGTGTATATTGGTTCCTAACTTCCTTGAAAAGTTGCATATCGCGGGGGCTATTTGATGCTAATGCAGTACGCCACAGGATGTTTTTGTGCTGGTCAAGGGCAGAGTGTTAGAGGGAGAGTGGTCATGAGGGGTTGACTATCCCTGACCCTGGTGCTGCGTGGGTCACATTGACCCCTTTCCCTTTGGTTAGCCCCCGGCCCGTGGTGCTGCTAGGGTCACATTGACCCCTTTCCCTTTGGAGTGGTACGGTGAAAATAATGGAATGAAAAGGAGAAAAAAAAAAAAACATAGGCCATGACTGCTCGTTTCACTGCCAAACAGGTCCTGGAACAGATCCTTGCGGACAACTGGCCGGATGAGTTCTCTGAAGGCGAAGATGAAGCAGAGGATGTGTCTGAAGAAGAAGACTGTGAGGTATCGGCCCCCGGTTACGCCGGGGACGCGGAAGGCGACGGTGCGACGACGTCGGACGAAGAAGGAGCCCTAGGAGTAGGAGAAGGAGAAGGCCAAGAAGACTGTCACGCCGACGGAGAAGCAGCCCCAGGGGACGAACAAGTAGGAGGACAGAGAGACGGCGACCCGAGGGATCAGGTGGAAAGAGAGACTTTCCCGTCCCGAATTGGCCAAATCGAATGGTCCTCCGTGTCCTACCACACGGACGGGCAAGGAGGAAGAGGTGCCGATGGCGATAGGCCTCGTCCTCAGTTGCCCGCTGACATGCGTCCTGGGCCTACGCGTCACGCCGCCCGCCGTGCCACCGACATCTTCTCTACGTTTGGCTTGTTTGTCACACCTGCAATAGAAGACATCGTCCTGGAGATGACAAATCTGGAGGGCGTTCGAAAACACGGCCCAGCCTGGAAAGCCATGGACCGCACGAAACTGCGCGCTTACCTCGGCCTGCTTATCCTAGCCGGGGTGTGGGACGCCGAGAGCGGCAGGACCATTTTCCGCGCAACCATGGTGCTCAATGTGTTTCACACTTACTCCAGGCTCCTTCGCTTCGACGACAGGGATACGAGACCGGCGAGACGCGCCGCTGACAAACTGGCAGCCGTGAGAGAGGTCTGGGACGCCAGGGTGGCGCGGCTGCCGTACAGCATTGGGGATGCTTTTCTGCAAAGGGGACAGAACGACTGCACCGTATTGAGGGGAGGATGGATGGGGCCATGTATCGCAAGATCTTGGCCAACAACCTCCTTCCCTCAGTAAGAGCATTGAAGATGGGTCGTGGCTGGGTCTTCCAGCATGACAACGACCCGAAACACACAGCCAGGGCAACTAAGGAGTGGCTCCGTAAGAAGCATCTCAAGGTCCTGGAGTGGCCTAGCCAGTCTCCAGACTTGAACCCAATAGAACATCTTTGGAGGGAGCTGAAAGTCCGTATTGCCCAGCGACAGCCCCAAAACCTGAAGGATCTGGAGAAGTGGGCCAAAATCCCTGCTGCAGTGTGTGCAAACCTGGTCAAGACCTACAGGAAACGTATGATCTCTGTAATTGCAAACAAAGGTTTCTGTACCAAATATTAAGTTCTGCTTTTCTGATGTATCAAATACTTATGTCATGCAATAAAATGCAAATTAATTACTTAAAAATCATACAATGTGATTTTCTGGATTTTTGACGGACCTCTACATGCTTTGTAAGTAGGAAAACCTGCAAAATCGGCAATGTATCAAATACTTGTTCTCCCCACTGTATATATATATATATATATATATATATATATAGAGAGAGAGAGAGAGAGAGAGAGAATACACATACATATACATACACATACAGTGGGGGAAAAAAGTATTTAGTCAGCCACCAATTGTGCAAGTTCTCCCACTTAAAAAGATGAGAGAGGCCTGTAATTTTCATCATAGGTACACGTCAACTATGACAGACAAATTGAGAAAAAAAATCCAGAAAATCCCATTGTAGGATTTTTAATGAATTTATTTGCAAATTATGGTGGAAAATAAGTATTTGGTCACCTACAAACAAGCAAGATTTCTGGCTCTCACAGACCTGTAACTTCTTCTTTAAGAGGCTCCTCTGTCCTCCACTCGTTACCTGTATTAATGGCACCTGTTTGAACTTGTTATCAGTATAAAAGACACCTGTCCACAACCTCAAACAGTCACACTCCAAACTTCACAATGGCCAAGACCAAAGAGCTGTCAAAGGACACCAAAAACAAAATTGTAGACCTGCACCAGGCTGGGAAGACTGAATCTGCAATAGGTAAGCAGCTTGGTTTGAAGAAATCAACTGTGGGAGCAATTATTAGGAAATGGAAGACATACAAGACCACTGATAATCTCCCTCGATCTGGGGCTCCACGCAAGATCTCACCCCGTGGGGTCAAAATGATCACAAGAACGGTGAGCAAAAATCCCAGAACCACACGAGGGGACCTAGTGAATGACCTGCAGAGAGCTGGGACCAAAGTAACAAAGCCAACCATCAGTAACACACTACGCCGCCAGGGACTCAAATCCTGCAGTGCGAGACGTGTCCCCCCTGCTTAAGCCAGTACATGTCCAGGCCCGTCTGAAGTGCATTTGGATGATCCAGAAGAGGATTGGGAGAATGTCATATGGTCAGATGAAACCAAAATATAACTTTTTGGTAAAAACTCAACTCGTCATGTTTGGAGGACAAAGAATGCTGAGTGCATCCAAAGAACACCATACCTACTGTGAAGCATGGGGTTGGAAACATCATGCTTTGGGCTGTTTTTCTGCAAAGGGACCAGGACGACTGATCCGTGTAAAGGAAAGAATGAATGGGGCCATGTATCGTGAGATTTTGAGTGAAACCCTCCTTCCATCAGCAAGGGCATTGAAGATGAAACGTGGCTGGGTCTTTCAGCATGACAATGATCCCAAACACACCGCCCGGGCAACGAAGGAGTGGCTTCGTAAGAAGCATTTCAAGGTCCTGGAGTGGCCTAGCCAGTCTCCAGATCTCAACCCCATAGAAAATCTTTGGAGGGAGTTGAAAGTCTGTGTTGCCCAGCGACAGCCCCAAAACATCACTGCTCTAGAGGAGATCTGCATGGAGGAATGGGCCAAAATACCACCAACAGTGTGTGAAAACCTTGTGAAGACTTACAGAAAACGTTTGACCTGTGTCATTGCCAACAAAGGGTATATAACAAAGTATTGAGAAACTTTTGTTATTGACCAAATACTTATTTTCCACCATTATATGCCAATAAATTCATTAAAAATCCTACAATGTGATTTTCTGGAATTTTTTTTCTCATTTTGTCTGTCATAGTTGACGTGTACCTATGATGAAAATTACAGGCCTCTCTCATCTTTTTAAGTGGGAGAACTTGCACAATTGGTGGCTGACTAAATACTTTTTTGCCCCACTGTATATATATATCCCTTTATTACTTTCCAACCCCACCACCCCTTCCCTAATTGGAGTAAACTAGTGAACAACAATGCTTAGGCCTCTACTTCCAGCTTATACATACTATATACATTATATGAACACAGTCAATTTTACAATAATTATATTTTGTTTGTTTTTACAAACTTCCTCTACCCTCAACTTCTCTGATCATTTTCATGATGTCCATCCGGTTTGCTTCTATATGCCATATCTTTCTAACTGTGCTCTTTCACAAACGCTCTCAACCTATAACCTATATACTTATTATGGACACAGTATGCTTACATTATTAGTTATATTGTTGTTATTAGTTGTTTTTAGTTGTTATTAGTCCCATCCTTCAACTCTATTCAACACCACCCATCTATCTCTTAACACCATCCATATTGGATTTCTATTTGCCATATATTTTTCAACTTTACTGTGATGTTTTACAAAAGTTCTGAACCTTTGTATTCTCATTGTTTCTACAGATTGTAAATTGAAAATAAACATTTTTGCTAAAATAATTATTATATTATTGATCGATTAACTATGACTTTTCAGATCACCCAATAATGCTATCTGCAGGGTTAGCTCCAGTTAAATATTGCAGTCCTTTAGCCATTCCTGGACCTGTGTCCAAAAACAAGCTACAAATGGACAGTACCAAAACAAATGATCTAATGATTCTGTCTCTTCGCAGCAAAATCTGAAGAGCTGGGAAGATTGTATCCCCCATATAAATAACATTCTATTGGTAGCAAGAATTTTATATAGTAAATGTGAAGTAAAAATAAAAAATAAAAGAAATATGCCATTTAGCAGATGCTTTTATCCAAAGCGACTTACAGTCATGCGTGCATACATTTTTGTTTATGAGTGGTCTCGGGGATCGAACCCACTACCTTGACATTACAAGTGCCGTGCTCTACCAGCTGAGCTACTGAGGACCACAAAGTTAAGTTTTGAATCTGGCGTAGTTTTGCGTATCAGTTCATAAACTATGCCATGGAATCGGTACGTCAAAAATCTCTTTCATATAAATCATATAGATTTAGCAATCTATATGGGACGGCTGTCAATCCTTTGGTCCTTAAATGAAACTGGTATACCTTTTTTATTTATCACAGTTTTCTTTAACCAATTATGTTCTTTAATGCAAGGCCGACAGACAAGTTCCTTACTTTTTCCCCCTTCCACTTTCCACTTCCATTTTTGCGGTAATGCTGCAATTATTTGGTTGTAATTTTGGGTAGAGCAAATATTTCCGAAGATTATACCTTTTTTTTAAACATTTTGTCAAAAAGAAAAATGTTTTTTTTAAATCAATTAGTATATTTGAGCTTAACCACAATGTTTGTTGCATTATTTGTTCTTTCGTTTCTGGAGGATTAAATTGAAATTGCAACCAGCTTTCTATGGCTTGTTTTAGAAATAGTGATATTTGTGAGATTATTTCCTTTTCAAATAACTGAAAGTGAGAGGTTGTAATCTGAATATAGGGAAAAAAGGCCATTCTTGAACATTGGGTGAGACAATCTTACTAATTAGCTAGAGAACCAGTTCGGATTTAAGTATAACTTTTGTATGACTGAAGCTTTTAGTGATAGGTCTAATGCTTTTAATATTTAATCATTTCGGTCCTCCGAATTCATATTCGGCCCTGTGAAGCTTAGTTGGTAGAGCATGGCGCTTGCAACGCCAGCGTTGTGGGTTCATTTCCCACGGGGACCAGTATGAAAATGTATGCACTCACTAACTGTAAGTCGCACTGGATAAGAGCGTCTGCTAAATGACATAAATGTAAATAAATAGGCCCGTTTAATTTTGGCTGGCTTGCCGTTCCAAATCAAATGGAATATTTTTTTCTCATATATTTTAAAAACCTGTTCGCTAGGCGTAGGAAAGACCATAAGCAAATAGGTAAACTGGGATAATACTAAAGAGTTAATCAGGGTGATTTTTCCACAAATTGACAGGTATTTACCTTTCCATGGTAGCAAGATCTTATCTATTTTTGCTAACTTTCTATAAAAATGTATTGGAGTGAGATCATTTATTTCATTTGGGATATGTATTCTGAGTATATCCACATCACCATCAGACCATTTTATTGGTAAACTACATGGTAATGTAAAAATTGTATTTTTTAGTGATCCAATACGTAATATAGTACATTTATCATAATTTGGTTATAATCCAGAGAGGTTAGAACATTTATCTAGATCCCTATGAGGCTGTGGAGGGATTCAAGTTGTGGATTTAAAAGAAAACATGAATCATCAGTGTACAATGACACCTTTGTTTTTAAGCCCTGGATTTCTAATCCCTTGATATTATTGTTGGATCTGATTTTAATAGCTAACATGTCGATGGCCATAATAAATAGATATGCCAATAGTGGACAACCTTGTTTCACCCTCCGCTGCACTAAAACTTTCTGAGAAATAGCCATTATTTACTATTTTACACCTAGGGTTACTATACATGATTTTAACCCAATTTATAAGAGATTCTCCTAAATTGAAATGCTCCAGGCATTTATATATAAACCCCAGTTGTACTTGATCAAATGCATTTTCAAAGTCTGCTATGAATAGCAGGCCTGTTTTCCCAGATTTTTCATAGTGTTCTATTGTTTCCAGTACTTGCCTTTTATTATCTCTAATGTATCGTCCATATAAAAAACCTGTCTGATTAGAATTAATAATGTCCGTCAATACCATTTTTAATTCTATGCGCTATACATTTTGCTAGAATTTTTGCATCACAACACTGGGGCCTCCAATTTTTTAAATGGACTGAATCTTTATATTTTCCATTTGTATCCTGTTTCAGTAATAATGAAATCAGACCTTCTTCTTGAGTGTCTGATAATCTACCATTTACATAGGAGTGGTTAAAACATGCTAATAACAGTCCTCTGAGTATATCATAAAAGGTTTGGTATACCTCGACTGGTATGCCATCCAACCCTGGAGTTTCCCCGGACTTAAAGTCTTTAATTGCATCCAGAAGTTCCTCCTCTGTAATTTCTTCCTGTATGGCTGTTAATTTTACATTATCAATAGAAAAAAATCTCTACAATTAGCTTCAGTTAGAGGAGAATGGAGGCAACTGAAACTAAAACATATGTTTAAAGTACTTTGTTTCCTCCTTCAAAATATAATTTGGTGAATCATGGGGGACTCCGTCATTTGTAACCAGTTTCAGTAAATTATTTTTGGTAGCATTCCTATGTTGAAGATTAAAAAAGAATTTGGTGCATTTTTCCCCATATTCCATCCAGTTTGCTTTATTTTTTAAAATATATTACACTTGATCGTTCTTGAATAGGTTTCTTCATTTCTTTTTGTTTTTCCTCTAATTTATTCTGAGCCTCTATGTTACAGTTTTTATTGCTATCTATCTGTTCTGTTAGACCTTCTATTTCCTTTGTTAGTATGGACTCTTTTCACCTAAATTGCTTTTGTTTTCGAAATGAGTACTGAATTGCATGGCCTCTAAAGGCACATTTAGGTGTCCCATACAAAAAGGGGATTTGCTGTACCTATGTTATGTTGGAAAAACTCTGTTATAAATTCCTCTGTCCTAGTTAAAAACAAGTTATCATCCAATAGGCTTTGATTACATTTGCAATATCCTCGCCCACGTGGAAATCCAGTAAGAGTAATGTATATGCCAATTATATGATGCTCCGACTGCATTCTGTCCCCTATCAACACTTTTTAAACTTTTGGTGCCAACGAGAATGACGTAAGAAAGAAGTCAAGATGACTAGCTTGATTGAGTCTCTGCTGTGTATATCTCACTAGATCAGGATATTTAAGCCTCCATATATCTACTAGTTCTAATATATTCATGACATTCACAATTTCCTTAAGAGCATGAGGATGATTGTTTGTAGTGTGATTTCCTTTACGGTCCATTGAGCTATTTAAAACTGTATTATAATCTCCCACCATAATAATAGAGTCTTGAATTGCTTGCAGGGTTGATAATGTATTATATATATTGTCAAAGAAGTGTGGATCATCATTATTTGGTCTGTAAAGGTTAATGAGCCATATCTGTTTATGGTCCGATAACATATTTAAAATAATCCATCTACCTTGCGTATCTGTTTGGACAATTTGCACATTCGGATCGAAATTACTGTTAATTAATATCATCACCCCTTTTGAGTTTATTTGCCCATGGGAGAAGTATATTTCACCCCCCCATTCCATTTTCCACGCAACTTCATCTAGAATTGTTGAATGAGTTTCCTGTAAACAATAGATATTATATTCCTTCGCTTTGAGCCATGCAAATATTGTTCTTCTTTTGTTATTATCTGCTAAGCCATTACAATTATAACTGGCTATACTTATTTCACCACATACCATAATGAGATACAAGTTTCAAATCTATTTATCATTATATATGTTTGTAAATTTACCAATAAAAAATACCATAGTGATTGAGTGTCCATATAGCTGTACCATGATATTTGCATTGCTACTAAGTAACCCTCCAATTGTTCTCCACCCATTCCCCCGCTAAAGCCCCTCCCCATCCCAAGTTGGGCCGTCATCCCAGTGATCGGCATACCACCCCCGTCCCCCCGGATCCCTAGGCCCCTGAGAGGCCAGGACACACACGCACATACTCTAACACACTCAACCCCTTTCCTCCACAATCACCCATAAGATCAGATGCTCAACTGTTGTTACATCCCAGAGCCCAACTCAAGAAAGGACCTGATTTACGAATGCATATACAGTTACAGCTGTTTGAGAAAGCATGTGTCGTGTATTAGGATTATGCCTTTGTTAAATGTTTTAAGTGGAACCGGAGAGGACGTTAATTTTAGTATCAAGAGGGAATGTTTTAGTGTAACGCCACATACAACAGACAGGAAGTGTGTTGTAGACAGGGGAGACTGGTGATTGGCCAGAAGAGGGAGCACCCATCTTTTTGCATTGTTTATAAGTAGGGGCTAAACGAAGAAGAAGTCAGAGCGGCCATTGCAATCTGAGGCGTCGCTCTCCGGGTGGGCATGTCACCTGTAACTTATGCTGAAAGCTTGTGATCTGAATAAACCTTATGATCAAAGTTCAGTATGAGCGGACTCCTTTTTTTATCAGCAATAATTGCCAGCACTTACGCGATACGACAAATGGCGCCCAACGTGGGGCTGGTCTGCATCTCTCCTTTGCTTCATTTGTAGCCGCCAAGCTAACTCAAGCTAACTTCGGTCTGAAGTCATGACCAGACAAGGGTGAGTGTTCCTCACAGCTAAGTTGTTAGTTTTGATACTGCGTGTGTACACTGGAGAGGTGTACCATACGACCGAAATGTGCCTCGTGTGGCGTTATTGCGGTCGACTAGGAGTCTGGTAATAATTATTCTAAAATTGTATAGCAATTGAAGGCAGATATTAACGGCAGATATTGGCAGAATAAAGTCAGGAATACGTATGCAATAAGGGCATTGTGAATCTGTTAAAGACCTCGAAACGAGGCGACTCCTTAGGAGTGGGCCATAAATCCGGGCAACGCGCTAGGTGTGGTCAGGTTGGTTCTAGGAACTATAAGATGGACGGTTATATTGTAAGTTATTCTCATCTTATAGTCGACGGGGTATTTGTTTGGGGTAACCGCTCATATAATTATCCAGAACTTACGGCAGCATAAAGTTAGCAGGGGATGAATGGACAATGATTTAGGCACAATGCAGGGTTACTTAGGGTGTGGTAGGCCACAGTTAGCTAAAGGCTAAGGCTAATGTTAATGCTAAATGCTGGATTGGGTTTCATGCTACATTATACATAGCGGCTAATGCTAAATGCTAATTGTGTTGCGTGCTACATGTTAACGTGTCCTTAGAGGGCCATTGCGATGGATTAAAGCCTCTTAAAATATGTCTGTGTGTGTGGAATTCAAAGTTCTACGCAAATGTGAGCTCTGTTATGTGTAATTGTGTGAGTATAGGGTATAAAATAGTGAAGCTGTAGCGTAATGCTATCGTTCTATTGTCTGGGAATCGTATCATTGAATGCATTTGCGCATGCGTTTAATTTTGCGACACTACACTACAGAAAGGGGGAGTTTATGGCACGAGATTAGGACACGTTTTGTTTTACGGCACTAAACTACAACACGAGGGTATAGTAAAACTACAACACGGGATTGTGGGTAACGTGTCATATTTCTGTGGGGCCTGCGTGTCGCAGGGGGAGACAGAGAAACAGACGAGAGAACAAAGAGGAAAGATTTGAAAATGAATTAGATCTTCTAGTTGTTACATCGGCGGATGGTTAAAGATGAAACTTGTTTTGTGACCTATTGAATTTATAAATTAGATATATGAGGACGAATTATAATAAATTAAATGACAATTAAAATAAATAAAAATTTAATAAAAATGTTATTGATCTATTTAGTCCTGAGTTGATTCTTAGAGCGAATGTGAACGAAGGAATGTTGAATATGGTTGAGATAACTCAGTGATTGCAGTAACTACTAAAATATTTTTCTGTGTCTCTGTTTTTGTCATATGAGAGGCGATAGGACGAGACGACAGGAGAGAGAGAGAGAAGGAGAGGGGGTGCTGACGTAGCGTCACGTGACGCGACAGAGGATCGAGTCAAGGGTTTGAGACTGGTTTGTTACAAAATCTTACCCTACAGGATATTTGATGTTATGACAATTTCACATAGGCTTGGCAAATACTATTTCATTAAAAATTGCATTTTGGAGGCTATGTGCATCACTGGGGTTGATTTGAGTTGTGTTGGGAATCAAGGACTGACATTATTCTGTAAATTTAAGATAATTAGGTGCGTATAGAGCAAGGGGGTTATGGGAATAGTAGTAATGGTAGGGTTACAGGCTTTGTTTATGGGTATTGTAGTCTGAAGTTGACTATTTGCATTTGATGGGTTGTGGTAAGATAGCCACCACTAATTGATAAATTGGTGACATAGGATGTAGAAATAAAAATTGGTTTTAATTATTCATAATTTTTAATTGAGTTTTTAATTGATTTTTTATTTTAATTAGAAATGGTTTTTGAATAAAAAATGTAATTGAATTTTTTCATATTCATATTTTTATTCATTTTTTTTTTTGGGTTGTTAGGTTATATTAATAATTAAAGGGGGGAAGCCATAGGCTATATAGTCTAAAATAAAATAATTCACGATAAAGGAATATAAAAGGGTTGTTACAATGGGGAAAAAGGACAGCAGGGCTATAAAAGTCATTACACCGATTGATATAGTACAAAATAGTAACCCTTTAACTAAAGTATTGCTAGGTTATCCGGCAAATGAAACAAAAGTTGCCCTTCATTCTCAAACAAAAACTGATAAAAGATTCCAGCGATAAGATAAACAACGGTATAGAGAAGGCGACAGAAAAACTAAGCGCAGAAGTCAGTATACCTTTAACACACACGGATTCAGCAATAAGACACCCACCTTATGAGAAGGAAGTAGAGCTTAGGGATGTTTATCCTCAGCTTCCAGGGATAATCCAGGAGGGTGATTGTTGCATCAGAGATGAAGATGAATAATAGATAGAGGACAAGCAGAAACGACAATGAAGATGAATCCAAAACTCCAGAAGGAAGAAAAACCGAGATGTCTGGAAACTAAGAGAAGAATGAGGTTCGGAAAGATGAGGATGAAGATACAGAAGGAGAAAACCTGCTGAGAAAATAATCCCAAGAATTGGAGGAGAAGAAGAATACATTGAGGCCAAGAAGCTGAAGAAAAGTAAGAAGATGATGGAAGATGATATTTCGAGGACAGAACTTAGAATATAAGCTGTTGAAGAATACTGATATGTCAGCAAGAAAGAACAGGACGAAGAAACTCTCAGAAAATTCAATCATACAACTGGTGGAGAAGAGAAGCTTTGGTTAGGAAGAATCAGAGTGAACCAAATCAACAATCACTGTTACAGCTTCAACTGAACAATATCAAATGCAATTGTACCAGCCAAGGGGGGTACCAGGTGTTCCATATCCACAGCCAGTTTCTGGACAGACACAGAATTGGAGAGGAAGAGGACGAGAAGGCTTAGAAGGAGGAGGAAGATTTCAGCTACACTTCCAGCAACTTTCAGAAGACTGTTATAATTATGGACAGGTTGGTCACTTTACCTGTGACTGCAACAAGTCAGGAGGAAACAACAGAGAACATTTTTAAGGAAGATACAGGGGCCAGTCAAGATCACCTGTTCTCCAGGTGAACCCTAAAGATTCTAGAGTGCCTAGAAGATACGAAGGGGGGTGTCAGTTGATAGCACCGATTAGAGAAGAAGAGAAAATATCCAACAATTGAAGTAAAACCAGAGGACTATGAGAAATAATGGTGAATAGTGGAAAAACTTATCTGTGTTGAGCCTAAAGAGGTTAAACATCTCACTATGTAAAATATAGGAAGAATGATAATCTATTAGACTGCCTATTAGACAATCTGTCTGGGAAATAAAGTTAAAAGGGGTGACTGTTATTCTGGGTTACATTCTTACACCAAGAGATTTCAGGCTAGGCTAAAAGGTGTTTAGTCGTTTGCCAAGTCTGTGTGTAAAGAAGTCAGAAGCAGGTGGGGACTTTCCCAATCACATATCCTAAAAATTGGTGGTAAGGGATTTTGTGAATAAATCAGTGGAAAAGGTTTTTCAAGGTTAGGAGGAAAGATTAGATTAAAAAGTTAGGAGAACTAGGTTGAAGGAACTCTAATACAGTAAGCTAAGTTTCAAAGTTAGTAGTAAGAGAGAGAGAACAGTGGTGAAGGACATTTTAGAGTTTAGTGGGAAGATATGGTAGGAGTTTAGATCTGTTAGGAGCAGATGCCTTGAGAAAGTATGTGTTGCTGAATAATAAGAGAAGATTGAGGGTGATTGAGTATCTATAGTTACAGTTCCCAGCAGGAAGATCAAGGTAATTGTAGGTGTATTTTTTATAATCAAAAGTTTGAAAGTTAGGGTTTAGAGTAGGAAGAGAGAGTGAATGTAAGTTACATTTACGTCATTTGACACTAGTGGTGATAGATGGAAGTACAAGCAAAGAGTTCAAAGCTTTGGGGAAAATGGATGAAGTAACAACAATGACATCAACACTTCAGTCTATTAAAACAACAGTGAGAAGCAATTTAACTCTTTCAACATTGATAGTTATTAAAGCCATAAATATATCGCATTTGATTATAAGGGAGCCAATGGCTTCAGCACCAATTTTAGAGGAAAAATACTTATTAGGGTTAGGATGGGGACGTTCCTCCCACATGGAGAGATAATTATGGAGAAGAAGTATTGTTATCAGGACCAGATGTAGAAGCTGTTGCACCTAATCAAAGGAGGTATAGTTTGTACAACGATATGAAGTGGAAGAGGGTTATGAGTGACTGTTCACTTATTTTGCGTAATGATAAGAGAAGATTAGGGAGAATATGTGTACTTATCTAGTGGAAGCATTAACATTTGTTCCGGTTAAGAATTATTGGTTAAAAGACTATGTAATTCATAAAGTAACGCTTATGATGGAAGATTTGAAGTCTGTTGAAGTTTCCACAGTCACCGAAGGAGTTCAGGAAGTATATTATTACAGTAGCCACTCCAACAGTAAATAATACACATAGGATATCGGTAGCTTTCGCACTAGAAGTAGTTAAGAGTGTTAATACATCAACTAAGTCAACTACTTTAATGGTAACTGTGGAAAGGGATTAATGATACGATGGCAATAGCAAATGTAGGAAGTACGACACCGACAACAACTTTTCTGAAATTAAAGGGGGTAGCAAGAAGGACTCAGGGGTTTATGTTACGGATGGAGAGTGCTGTCAATGATAGTACGAATAGGGTTAAAATAGGAAAGCAGATAGTAGTAGAGAACAATATAGATTCATCTGAAATAGTGAAGGGTACTATCATGGAGGTACAGGATGAGGTCTTTGATTTTAATGACAGACAAGGAGAGGTATCTGATCAGTACCGCTCGTTAGGGAAGAGAGAAACTAAATGGATGGGTTTGATTCTTCTGTTGTGAAAATTAGAGATAGCAGCTCATTCTGTAAGATCAGTGAGGAATCTTGAGGGTCCATGTCTGTTGAGAATTCCAGACAAACATGTTAGAGACGGTCGCTCTACCTCTATCAAGTATGTGTCAGTCTTATGCGTTGTCATGACTGTTGTATCAGCAACAACAATCAGTAACCGTTAAAATAATGTCATTGTCAAAACATTTGTTTAAGCCTAGGTTTTAGATGTTCTTGGTTAAATGAATTACCCTATGGGAATTTGTTAGATGTGAAGTAAAATCAGGTAACAGCGAACCCTGGTGAAACCATTGAGGGCTAAAAGTTGTTTTGTTCTAATAAAACATATGATGTAAGGGGTATGTTTATGGGAATATCAGATTGTGATGTTATATGATAACTTTGGGTAAGCATGACCTTAAGGGTAGTAATGAGAAATATAAATGTAACTTTTTATGTTCCAGGTAGTAGGAACAGCAGGACTTTGATGGTTAAAAGATTAGCTTTTGCCTGTCAATGTAACTATTGGGAATTTTAGAGATATTTGGTGGGTTTGTGGTGATAAAGCATATATATTCTTACCCTATGGATAGACAGGATGTTGTTACATGTCGACGTTGAAGCTTTCATATGAGGTTTTTACCATTAAAAGAGGGGTAGCACCGGACACAGATAAATCTGAAGCTAGGTTTGAAATAGGGTGAAAAATAAATGGTGGCATGTCATAGTCTTCAAGCCTATCATTGAAGGATACATCTAAGGGAGAAGGGGGGACTTTTTCCATGGTATGGTGTAACATTTGGGAAGATCCTATTGATAATGTTAGTTATACTTTGAGTCCAGATAGTTCAGATATTATCACTAGGGTTATATATGCATTGAAGAATATAAGGGATGCATTTGGTAGATCTGAAGGAGCGGAAGTCAGCGAAGACTTGGTTGCAAGATCAGGTAGGCCCAGTAGGGGCAGTGATGGTTCAGATTTTAGTTGCAGCTTTAATAACACTGTGTGTGATGTTTGTAATTTGTTACTGACCTTTGAGAAAGCTATGATATTGAGATAGGTTGGAGAGTGATGCCTGGAGACAACACTCAGATTCCGGTGTTGACTGTTCCTGATTTGGATGAAGATGGACAAGTAGAACTGGATGGATAAATATCCTTTTTGATGTTTTGATCATTTTTCATTTTTTTTTTTTCAATATTAGGGTGATTTTAGTATGATTTTATGAATCAAAGGGGGGAAGTGTATGAATGAATAATTATCCTAGTTCATTATTCTATCATTTAATGTGATTCATACATCATTTATATATCATTTCTATATTCTTAGTTGATATTGATGTTCAATTTGAAAGTGTTGTTTTGCAAAAGATACTGTTTGGTCTTTTCTTTTCTTCCAGAAGCATTTGGGGGAACATGTGGAGATTGAAATACTCAAACAAGGACAATGTGAAAGGACAATGACTGGAGGAGATGAAACAAGAAAGGTGTGGAGAGATTCCGATTCCATCATCAACAATCCATTGGAAGTCGAGACTACGGGGAGATGAAGTGTAGTGGACTACATTCCAGTGTCTGCAATGAAATATAGACATGTATAATACATAATTGTGTCATATTCTTAGGTATTAATTTTTGTAGAATGATGTTTGATGTTATTGGATACATGTGGGGATCTTAGATGTTTTTGTTTATTTCGTTGATGCTTAGGGACAGGGAGTCTAGGCAGGGAGAGGTCCACTGTAGGGTCCAATGGGTTGACCAGCCTTAGAGTGGATATTTTTTGGATAGGATTTTGTTTGCAGGGGCTTACATGTGTATTTAATTGCGTCATAGTTTCAAATGCATTTACATTGTTTATGAGTTTATCTGGAGTACCGAGGTGGTTGCCTGGGGCAGAGGGACCGTGAGATAATTTTACTGTCTTGATTGATGGATGGATTTGGAACGAAGGTTGCCGGACAGTTTTTCGCTCTTACACTCCATAAAGATTTGTTCATATTTCATAGTAATGTATTCACACTTCATAAACAGTTATTCATATTTCATAGAAAGGTATATACACTCTAGAGCAGAATGGTTTTTGGTTTAATGTTAAAGATACTCAATAAGATAAATTGTTACTTGTCATAATCCTATTCTGTTTGTTTTCGAGACTTTTAGTTCGTCTCGAAGGGGGAAATGTCGTGTATTAGGATTATGCCTTTGTTAAATGTTTTAAGTGGAACCGGAGAGGACGTTAATTTTAGTATCAAGAGGGAATGTTTTAGTGTAACGCCACATACAACAGACAGGAAGTGTGTTGTAGACAGGGGAGACTGGTGATTGGCCAGAAGAGGGAGCACCCATCTTTTTGCATTGTTTATAAGTAGGGGCTAAACGAAGAAGAAGTCAGAGCGGCCATTGCAATCTGAGGCGTCGCTCTCCGGGTGGGCATGTCACCTGTAACTTATGCTGAAAGCTTGTGATCTGAATAAACCTTATGATCAAAGTTCAGTATGAGCGGACTCCTTTGTTTATCAGCAATAATTGCCAGCACTTACGCGATACGACACATGCAAGATTGACCAAAAATTGACAACAATGTGAGATTTGATATTTAATCTATGTCAAGTCCTAGGAGATGGAGATCAGATCCACCCTCTTCACCTGAGACACAAACACTCTGGTCCCCCATTGTAACCATTTTCCCCAAGCATCTCCGTGCAGTCAGACCTTTGATTATTTTGTGCCACCTGGGCCACAATAACAAGCCCCCTCTCTGATTGTCCAAGTGTGACCCCCTCCCCATGGGTTACTGCAGCCAGTGTTGCCAGCACTGCCACTACCTGGGTGGGGGTACCCCAACGGAATCCCCACCGTCTAGGTACAAGGTCGTCAAGGTTCTCATTAGCAGCTTTGAGAATTTCCTTGTATATTATGCTCTCCCATCAGGGGGCTCTGGCTTTGTAGGACCAACCCTGCCAGGCAGGCTCAGAATCTTGAGGGGGCGGTGCTGCTCAAGTAGGTCTCTGACCGCATTTATTTTTCTGTTTTGTCTGCATATAGGCAACACACAGCAGGTCCATAAAACAGATGGGGACTTCTCTTTGGTGTATGGGTCACTCAGGTGGGTGTCTAGGATATAGGGTTGGGGATCGTTCCATCATGATAGGACAATGAAAAAATAGATTAGATGTATACTATGTTTTAAAATGTATATCCCTCATCTAAACAAAATTAAAAGCTCTCTCTCACAACCCCTGCTCACAGACACACGTTGGTTCTGGGATATGCAACCATTTCCTTTCTCACTCACTTAACGCCACACTTTTTCGAACACAAAAACGCACACCACACCTTCCATCACAATTCATCCACACATACCCACATACTGTGCCTTCTATGTCTTCTGTTTGCTATGTTTTTATCTCCACTATGTTGATTGAGTACTTGTGTTCTAATTTAGTTGTATTTGAAGATGTATTATTTTGCTTGTTATCTTTTCTTGTAATACCGTCTTATCCCTTTATAAAATACTATAAATGTGCTTTATTATTACAATCCTTACCATGACTAGTATTGGGTGTTCCATTATTCGACTCCTCTATTAGAACTTTCAGAATAGCCATGGAGTAGTCTTTGTGTCGCAGAACATTTGGTTGTCAATATACAGTTTATCGACAACGAGAGCAACACGCTTCCCTTTTAATCTATTTTCCTTGAAGATTGGGTACAGAACTTTGCGCCATTCTGCAACTAATCATTCATGCCTATTTTCGTGCCAGCAAAGTCTATTTACCTTTTAACCATTTCTTTATCCTTAAAAAAAGCAAATTTGGCAATAATTGGACGCTCATATATCTGTCCTCTTTGTCTGAAACAGTGTACACATTAGAGTTGGATTTTGTCGACAGCCTCAAATGGGATTTGAAGTGTTGTAAAAAGAAGTCCTTCACAATTTTTTCTGTAACCTCTCCTTCTTTTTCCTGGATACCCGTAAGTACTAGATTTTCTCTCATCGATCGAGTTTGTATGTCTAGTAAGGCTTCACTCAGAAAGTTGTTCTCCTTTTTAAGTTCCTTAACGTCCGTTTCCATCCTAGTGATTGTCCCTTTTAGTTTTTTTTGTATCGTTCTCCATTATCACAGCTTTTCCATCACTCATTTCAAGACTCGCCTTCAACTCTTTTACATCACTACTGACCAAATCTAGTATGCCCAGTTTGTCATTTATTGACTTCAACAGGTTGCTTTCCACACTTACCAGTCCCAGTGGTGAAAAGCCTAAATCATCTGTATCAGTCGAGGAGTCACGTTTTCTCTTGGAGATTGATTCTCCTCGTTTATCTTCCGTCATGTTTGGGTGTTGCGTGTTGTTGTAATATTTGTCGACACATTTCTCTAGCCTTATAATTTGTTTTGTGTTATTATCCAGATTGAATGTTATTACCCTCGAATATATGAAATGCTAATATTTAGTCTAACTTACTGATATTTAATATTATGTTTTTATCTTGAGGGGATTTGTACCGCTGTGTATTCAATACGCCATCTTGTATACCGGAGGTGTAATGTCTCCTGGTCTTTCCACAACATTCATCCAACTCCCTTTTGGCTTAGCAGATAGTTTCCTCTCAGTCTACTGATAACTGGTACAAATCTCGCTATAGCTCCGTAACATCCTCCATTTTTGTTGTGGGGTTCTCAGGAAACGTGCAGACCAGAAATCCCGCGAAATGCAACCCGACCAATGGAATTTCATCAGTGGCCACAGAGGCCAAACTGGGGTTTGACCTCATCATTTAATATTCATAGTATCTCATATTCTGATCTATGCCACTTTATTATAGCCATTTAGAGCTGTTTGAATGAAATAATTCGTACATATTGTACCTTTAACCAGGCATCAGACACCCCACTGTAAGGTGCTGAGGTCCTTCGGGTCTGCCTTCCAATGGCATGGGAAGCCTGAAGTATTTTTCTTCTTTCATTACCATAGCATTTGTTGTGTGTGTGTGTGTGTGTGTTTGTGTATTATCTAATCTGAAGTCATCATCCTTGAAGCCTTACTGCAAAGGTCAGTGCTTCTATAAAGTCAACCCCGCCTCCCCGCCCCCAGGCATATACCAGATAACTTTTGGGACCTCCGAGGGGCTTAATACATTTTGTCAGGAGGTGGAGAAAGGGTGACACCTTATTACCACAATCCCCTGGAGTCCTTAAGGAGACCCGGGCTCTCAGAACTCTCACACTTACTCATTTGAAAGTTTTGATTACCAATCTCCCACCCGTGGAGCCGGATGGATTTGGAGCTCCATGCATGAACGGAGCCATTAGTCTTGAATAAAGCTTTTATGAGAAGTTCTTCACAAGGCACAAACTGCAGTCTGACCTTCAGATCAAAGAAGTGTTTAGTCCCAGTTGTACACTGAGGTAGGTTTTTCCATAGTTTGGGCTCTTAGGTGTTGGCTGATCCGAAGTTGATCCACAGTTCATCCATTGATTATATTATATTGTATTCAAGTGGTTTTCAAGTTGTCTTTGAGTTTTCTTTGCATTATATTCAAATTGTATTTGAGTTCTGCACCCCCCTTCTCTAAAGTCTTGGAACTCTCCAGCTGTGTTTCTGTGAATCCGTGCCACCCCAGCACCCGGCTGTAAATAACCCAGCCTAAGTGGACCCCTGGTGGGCTAGAGCGCAGAGCAGACTGGCTGCTCCGTCAGTACACCCAGAGCCAGCCAACAGCAGCAGGAGGCTGAAGTAAAGATAGCTATTTTATGGAAAGCAGGAGATCCAATTGAGCTGGGTTATTACGGTCATCAAGTCAAACCTAGCATTTAGTGCTAATTCCTTTAACTGCTGTCTAGCAAAGCCTGTTCCTCCCACTCTCTATTTTCCTCTATTTATTATATCTATTTTTTCCATCACTTAAATACACTACATGACCAAAAGTATGTGGACACCTGCTCGTCGAACATCTCATTCCAAAATCATGGCCATTAATATGGAGTTGGTCCCCCCCCCTTTGCAGCTATAACAGCCTCCACTCTTCTGGGAAGGCTTTCCACTAGATGTTGGAACATTGCTGAGGGGACTTGCTTCCATTCAGCCACAAGAGCATTACTGAGGTAGGGCACTGATCTTGGGCGATTAGGCCTGGCTCACAGTCGGTATTCCAATTTATCCCAAATGTGTTTGATGGGGTTGAGGTCAGGGCTCTGTGCAGGCCAGTCAAGTTCTTCCACACCGATCTCGACAAACAATTTCTATATGGACCTCGCACTGGGGCATTGTCATGCTGAAACAGGAAAGGGCCTTCCTCAAACTGTTGCCACAAAGTTGGAAGCACAGAATAATCTAGAATGTCATTGTATGCTGTAGCGTTAAGATTTCCCTTTACTGGAAATAAGGGGCCTAGCCCGAACCATGAAAAACAGCCCCAGACCATTATTCCTCCTCCACCAAACGTTACAGTTGGCACTACGAATTGGGGCAGGTAGCGTTCTCCTGGCATCCGCCAAACCCTTATTCGTCTGTTGGACTGCCAGATGGAGAAGCGTGATTCAACACTCCAGAGAACGCATTTCTACTGCTACAGAGTCCAATGGCGGCGAGCTTTACACTACTCCAGCCGATGCTTGGCATTGCACATGGTGATCTTAGGCTTGTGTGCGGCTGGGGTGTCCACATACTTTTGTATATATAGTTTACTTTGTCTATTCAAAGAATATACATACAGTGGGGAGAACAAGTATTTGATACACTGCCGATTTTGCAGGTTTTCCTACTTACAAAGCATGTAGAGGTCTGTCATTTTTATCATAGGTACACTTCAACTGTGAGAGACGGAATCTAAAACAAAAATCCAGAAAATCACATTGTATGATTTTTTTAATAATTAATTTGCATTTTATTGCATGACATAACTATTTGATACATCAGAAAAGCAGAACTTAATATTTGATACAGAAACCTTTGTTTGTAATTACAGAGATTATACGTTTCCTGTAGGTCTTGACCAGGTTTGCACACACTGCAGCAGGGATCATTTATGACATTCCTGGGAGTGTGCAAACTTAAATTTTGCATTACCATATAATTGTTTTATGTTCTACATAATTATGTACTTGAAAACCAATTCAGCATATTTGGGAAAACTCCTGGCAGACTTGATACAAAATATTGTGTAGTGATGTAATTCCTCAGTGGATCAGTCTGAAACTTTGCACACACACTGCTGCCATATTTAATCTAGAATCCTACATCACTGTCTGGCCTTTCTCTTGCATTTCAAAGATGATTCAATTACAAAAATAATAGAAAACAAATGTTATTTTACCAGCTCTAATGTGTTATATTCTCCTATATTCATTTCACATTTCCACAAACTTCAAAGTGTCTCCTTTCAAATGATATCAAACATATGCATATCCTTGCTTCAGGTCCTGCGCTACAGGCAGTTAGATTTGGGTATGTCATTTTAAGTGAAAATTTAAAAAAAGGGTCCGATCCTTAAGAGGTTAAATGCATTTTTAAGTGGATTTCATTTATTGGCCATATGGTGGGATATCTCGCTCTTGTAATAGGAAGAATAGATGTAAAACAAAAAAATCTATTTTACTCTTCAATCTGCTCATGTACTATTGCCTCATAGTCTCCTGTAGCTCAGTTGGTAGAGCATGGCGCTTGCAACGCCAGGTTGTGGGTTGGTTTCCCACGGGGGGCCAGTAGGAAAATGTATGCACTCACTAACTGGAAGTTGCTCTGGATAAGAGCGTCTGCTAAATGACTAAAATGTAAAAATACAGTGCCTTGCAAAATTATTCATCCCAATTGGCGTTTTTCCTATTTTGTTGCGTTACAACCTGTAATTGAAATATATTTTTATTTGGATTTCATGTAGTGGACATACACAAAATAGTCCAAATTGGTGAAGTGGAATGAAAAAAATAACTTGTTTCAGAAAAATATAAAAAATAAATCACGGAAAAGTGGTTCGTGCATATGTATTCACCCCCTTTGCTATGAAGCCCCTAAATAAGATCTGATGCAACCAATTACCTTAAGAAGTCACATAATTAGTTAAATAAAGTCCACCTGTGTGCAATCTAAGTGTCACATGATCTGTCACATGATCTCAGTATATATACACCTGTTTTGAAAATCTGCAACACCACCAAGCAAGGGGCACCAACAAGCAAGCAGCACCATGAAGACCAAGGAGCTCTCCAAACAGGTCAGGGACAAGGTTGTGGAGAAGTACAGATCAGGGTTGGGTTATAAAAAAAAATCTGAAACTTTGAACATCCCACGGAGTACCATTAAATCCATTATTTAAAAAATTGAAAGGATATGGCACCAAAAAAAACCTGCCAAGAGAGGGCCGCCCACCAAAACTCACGGACCAGGCAAGGAGGACATTAATCAGAGAGGCAACAAAGAGACCAAAGATAACCCTGAAGGAGCTGCAAAGCTCCACAGTGGAGATTGGAGTATCTGTCCATAGGACCACTTTAAGCCGTACACTCCACAGAGCTGAGCTTTACGGAAGAGTGGTCAAAAAATAGCCATTGCTTAAAGAAAAAAATAAGCAAACACGTTTAGTGTTCGCCAAAAGGCATGTGGGAGACTCCCCAAACATATGGAAGAAGGTACTCTGGTCAGATGAGACTAAAATTGAGCTTTTTGGCCATGAAGGAAAACGCTATGTCTGGCGTAAACCCAACACCTCTCATCACCCCGAGAACACCATCCCCACACGGAAGCATGGTGGTGGCAGCATCATGCTGTGGGGATGTTTTTCATCGGCAGGGACTGGGAAACTGGTCAGAATTGAAGCAATGATGGATGGCGCTAAATACAGGGAAATTCTTGAGGGAAACCTGTTTCAGTCTTCCAGCGATTTGAGACTGGAACGGCGGTTCACCTTCCAGCAGGACAATGACCCTAAGCATACTGCTAAAGCAACACTCGAGTGGTTTAAGGGGAAACATTTACATGTCTTGGAATGGCCTAGTCAAAGCCCAGACCTCAATCCAATTGAGAATCTGTGGTATTATGTAAAGATTGCTGTACACCAGCGGAACCCATCCAACTTGAAGGAGCTGGAGCAGTTTTCCTTTGAAGAATGGGCAAAAATCCCAGTGGCTAGATGTGCCAAGCTTATAGAGACATACCCCAAGAGACTTGCAGCTGTAATTGCTGCAAAAGGTGGCTCTACAAAGTATTGACTTTGGGGGTGGGGGTGAATAGTTATGCATGCTCAAGTTCTGTTTTTTTGTCTTATTTCTTGTTTGTTTCACAAGAAAAAAATATTTTGCATCTTCAAAGTGTTAGGCAAATGATACAAACCCCCCAAAAATGTCAGATTGTAAGGCAACAAATAGGAAAAATGCCAAGGGGGGTGAATACTTTCGCAAGCCACTGTGTATGAGACAGCGTAATGGGTTAAAACCCTCAAAAAATCTTGTGTGTATGGACCAGGCCATATGTCCAACAATGTCCCTGTGAAGGTACTAAAGGCTGGTGCCTGGGCCTCTCTCCATCACCCTGTGCTTTTAGAGCAGTAATAGGTTTGATCAGGGATCATAACAGTATGTGTATAAATGTGTCCATTTGAAAAGCCGTTTGTGATGTCAGAGGTGCTCTACCATTGAGGCAATTTTACGCATGACTGCCTCTGTCTTACTCCTTCTGTCTCTCTACCCTCTCTCTGTTTCTCTCTCTTTCTCTCTGTTGCTACAGCCAAAGAGAAGGAGAGAGCGGGTGTGCACACTGTAAATATATTTCTTTCTGTTCAATCCTCTGCCATCCGTTTCTCTCTCTCCCTCTCTCCATCTCTCCTCAGTTGTAGATAGCGAAGCTGTGTATGGGTCACGATGTGTCTGGGTGTGAATAGCTACCAAATATCCATGCTTTCCAATTGAACATACATTATCAGCCATCCATGGATCGGAAAGGCATGTGATATGGCGGATAGCCAAACTGCACAGTAGGGGAATGCTTTCCAATTCCCAGAGAGCTCAGAACTGGGGGAGAGGAGTCTAGAGTCAGGGCTTTCCCATTGTCCCCCACGCTGGTGCATACTGACAAGGCCATATCTTACCCCACACAAGCTGACGTTGCTTAATAGAGGAGAGATGGAGAGATGTGCCCGTATATCATTGTATTAAAATAAGAGGATGTATTCAGCGTCCTTGAGGCTCTTGAAGACTGCATTTTAAATGTAAATGTCTCTTAATCATCCACTCGTTATGCACTGCCTCATCTGTGCTGCAGAAGGACAGCTTTAAGATTCCCTGGCATCTCCATTGCTGGAGCGTATGCTGTTAAATAGTAAGACCTGGCTCTGTGTTATGTGTAGGGTAATTACCACAGGAGGTTGGTTTCACCTTAATTGGGGAGAACGGGCTCGTGGTAATGACTGCTGCAGAATCAGTGGAATGGTATCAAATAGATCAAACACATGGTTTCCATGTGTTTGATGCCATTCCATTTGCTCCGTTCCAGCCATTAGCAGCCTCCACTGGCTAATTACAGTCTTAAGGAGTTCCTTCAGAGAGAATGCATGGAGCTGAGGAGGAACCTGCAGGGCTGTGGCTCACTGTGGTGAGATGTCTGTGCTCCACTTCTCCTCTACACTATTGAATATACAGTACACACAAACACACACATACTTTGGAATAGCACTGCACTTCTCCCTGATATCTCCAGAGGACATTGCGTAATCCATGGCTTCCAATACATCATGTCAACCCATCCAGAAGGATTTGTCTGTGATCAGTCAAACATGAGGCAGCATATACAGTATGCACACAGCAGACACACAGATATAAGAACACAAGCCACCCTGACCAAGGTCCTGTTTTATGATTCTCAACGTCAACAGTGAAGAGGCGACTCCGGGATGCTGACCTTCTAGGCAGAGTTGCAAAGAAAAAGCCATATCTCAGACTGGCCAATAAAAATAAAATATTATGATGGGTAGTCTGAGATATGGCTTTTTCTTTGCAACTCTGCCTAGAAGGTCCATTCCCAGTGAAAGTCATTATCCACTGAATGCCTTGGCTCTGAAGTGGTGAACGGCATCAGAAAGCACACGGCCATATTGTCGCTGATGTCATTTACGCTGATGTTAGCTGATTATTATACGCTGCGGTTAGCTGATTATTAGGCCCCCCTCTGTGTAACTGGAGTGGACAAACACTGTGGTCAGATCGCTCTCTGATTGATAGTTAGTGGTTGGAGGCTTTTAGTGCTGCCCTATCAATCAGGATCAGCCCCATCGCTCACCCCACTTAGAGTAGTCATAGATTGCCATCACATTTCTGACTCTAATGGCAGTGCTCCAATAATGTACTGTATATTTCAAGCCTGTCACCAATCAAGCTAGGCGTTGTGTGCTTTATGCTTTGTTTGCATTGGTACACAATGGAGGTGTACCAGGGTCTTGCATGTTCATTGCAGTGTGTGATGATTGAGTCCCATGTGTTAAAGTGTGGTTATAAAAAATATAATTGATGCAGCCTTTATAATGTATTAGTTTGTTTCCTTTACACATATGAATCAGAGACCTTTAGACCACAGAGACAGTGTCCACACAACCTTCACACAACCCTCAGAAGACACATTTCAATAACATTCAGAAACCATTAAAAAAGACCTCACACCGAAGTTTCATGGGTTGATTAGGTTTAAGTTTGAATCTTTGTCTGAGTGTGGGCCTTTAGAGAGAACGTTCTCATGCATCTCATTACAGCTCTCAACCCCGTAACCGAGAGGTTATCGATTCTTTCAGGGTGTCACAGTTCAGAAAAAAAGAGGGAGAAACTAATTCAGGCCCTGTCATTTCTCACACTGCTGCCCACCTCGGGTGCTGCTGGAGAAGTGCCTTTGAAGACAAAAGCTTTGAAATTAAGGTGACCTGAAGGACGCATGATTTCTAGAGGAAAAGGCCTGAGGAATTTGGACATGGGCATAAGTGTGTGTGTGTGTGGCCACAGCTGCTCTGTAGTCTTGTTTTCTAGGACAATGAGCAGACCACCAGAATATAATAATAATATGCCATTTAGCAGACGCATTTATCCAAAGCGACTTACAGTCATGCGTGCATACATTATTTTATTTTATTTTTTTTGTGTGTGTATGGGTGGTCCCAGGAATCGAACCCACTACCTTGGCGTTAGAAGTGCCATGCTCTACCAGCTGAGCTAGAGAGGACCACCATGTACTGTACAGCGTGAATTATTACAAAACATAATCAATAACATAATCAATATCAGATGACACAAATGTGCCACAACCATGCTTTTCGTTTAACTTCTCATACCATCTTAATTCCTCTTTTCCTTTTAATCTCAAATTTTTTACCTCTCTCTCTCTCCTTCCACTCTATTTTACACGCTCTGTTGGCTGCTGACCAGTCTCAGTGCTCCTTAATTGATATCATGGTGAATGTGTCCATCACCTCTGTCATTCCTCTGTCTCATCAGGCTTGTGCCAAGAGATTCAACACTTTAAGGTACAGTTTTTATTTGTAAGACCGATTTTGGTTCTACCAGTTTGGAGGGTGGAAAAATGACTTGTATGGCTGTGATTTAGTGTGAATAGGAAGAGAAGACTCATTTCCTTTAAAAGGAAAATGAAAAAAGGAAAGTGCATGGAAGAGAGCTTGAAAATGCCAGTGATTGGTTTATCTCTGATCAGAGAATTAATCAAACCCTCCAAATCAGGTGGCTTTTATGCAGCTCCGCTTTTTCTCAAATCTGTCTGTGAAAGATTACTCTCTGTGCACTGACTGACGAATGAGAAAGAGAGAAAGCTAAAACTCCTTCAGACTTTTTGGATAGGAAAGCTACATACTTCGATAGTGTGGGAACTTTGTTTTGAGTTCAGTAATATTTTATGATGTATTACTTTATGCAGAATTTATGCAGTTTTTTATACTCCTACACTGCACTCAGGTTCAAGAAATCATTTCTACGCACCAAACAATTTGTAAGATTCAGTCCTGCATTGGATCTGTCCTGGTATTAACCTTGACCGTTCAATTCCATGCAAGAGTCTCTCAGAGAATACACTGTAAACAAAAATGAGTTGATTAAAATTATTATTATTAAGTAACTGGTTCCACAGCCTTTTTTAGTTTACTCAACTTTTCAGTCAAAGTGTTACCTGAACTTGACATTTTTTGTTGACCCAAACTTATCTCCAATATTCAATCAACTTAAAATGTGTTTGCTCAAATTGTCTTATATGTTCATTTAACTAGAAATTATTATTTGACATCTTACCTAAAAAAGACTGTGGAACTAATTACACACACAGTGCTTTTAACATACAATGTTTTCAATTTACATATTTGACACATACTGTATGACTACATTGTGCATGTTAATTAATACGGTAATTAATATTCAACATGTCCTCACCTGGGATTTGAACAACCTCTTGGTTCACGACATTCCAATCTTGCTGGTACGCCACCATGTCTGTGTCAATAACTGATTTCACCTGTATTGCTACACTTTTCCCTTCAAAGTGAATCTCAGCTCTGTTAAAAGTACACTCAAGAAAAACTATGTTATTTATCATAGTGATTAAGGAGTAACATTAGAGCAGAGTAATATGCCCCACCAACATTAGACAACAATACAGAAACATCTAAAATTGCTGAAATAAGTAAATCAAATCAGTGATGAGAGAATAGTCAGATTTAATGATAATTGACACAGACATGGTAGAATAGCCGAAAGATCGAAATACTGTGAACCAAGAGATTGTGAGTTCAAATCCCAGGTGAGGACACTCTAAATTCCAAGCATCTGCCTCTAACCCTAGGAAGCTCTTTGCCGCCTTCTCCTCCCTGCTGAATCCTCGTCCCTCTCTGTGGATGACTTCGTCAACCATTTTGAAAAGAAGGTTGATGACATCCGATCCTCGTTTGTTAAGTCAAATGACACTGCTGGTCCTGCTCACACTGCCCTACCCAATGCTTTGACTTCTTTCTCCCCTCTCTCTCCAGATGAAATCTTGCGACTTGTGACGGCCGGCCGCCCAACAACCTGCCCGCTTGACCCTATCTCCTCCTCTCTTCTCCAGACCATCTCCGGTGACCTTCTCCCTTACCTCACCTCGCTCATCAACTCATCCTTGACCGCTGGCTATGTCCCTTCCGTCTTCAAGAGAGCGAGAATTGCACCCCTTCTCAAAAAACCTATACTCGATCCCTCCGATGTCAACAACTACAGACCAGTATCCCTTCTTTCTTTTCTCTCCAAAACTCTTGAGCGTGCCGTCTTTAGCCAACTCTCTTGCTATCTCTCTCAGAATGACCTTCTTGATCCAAACCAGTCAGGTTTCAAGGCTGGTCATTCAACTGAGACTGCTCTTCTCTGTGTCACGGAGGCTCTCCGCACTGCTAAAGCTAACTCTCTCTCCTCTGCTCTTGTCCTTCTAGACCTGTCTGCTGCCTTTGATACTGTGAACCATCAGATCCTCCTCCCCACCCTCTCCGAGTTGGGCATCTCCGGTGCGGCTCACTCTTGGATTGCGTCCTACCTGACCGGTCGCTCCTACCAAGTGGCGTGGCGAGAATCTGTCTCTGCACCACACGCTCTCACCACTGGTGTCCCCCAGGGCTCAGTTCTAGGCCCTCTCCTATTCTCGCTCTACACCAAGTCACTTGGCTCTGTCATATCCTCACATGGCCTCTCCTATCATTGCTACGCAGACGACACACAACTAATCTTCTCCTTTTCCCCTTCTGATAACCAGGTGGCGAATCGCATATCTGCATGTCTGGCAGACATATCAGTGTGGATGATGGATCACCACCTCAAGTTGAACCTCCGCAAGACGGAACTGCTCTTCCTCCCGGGGAAGGACTGCCCATTCCATGATCTCGCCATCACGGTTGACAACTCCATTGTGTCCTCCTCCCAGAGTGCAAAGAGCCTTGGCGTGACCCTGGACAACACCCT
Source organism: Coregonus clupeaformis (assembly GCF_020615455.1). Lineage (NCBI taxonomy): Eukaryota > Metazoa > Chordata > Actinopteri > Salmoniformes > Salmonidae > Coregonus > Coregonus clupeaformis. Next base: position 556,919 of record NW_025533569.1, on the reverse strand, counting down.
GTCGTTCTCCGTGAACATCAAAGCGGTGACCCGATCCAGTAGGTTCATGCTCTACAATATTCAGAGAGTACGACCCTGCCTTACACAGGAAGCGGCACAGGTCCTAATCCAGGCACTTGTCATCTCCCGCCTGGATTACTGCAACTCGCTGTTGGCTGGGCTCCCTGCCTGTGCCATTAAACCCCTACAACTCATCCAGAATGCCGCAGCCCGTCTGGTGTTCAACCTTCCCAAGTTCTCTCACGTCACCCCGCTCCTCCGCACACTCCACTGGCTTCCAGTTGAAGCTCGCATCTGCTACAAGACCATGGTACTTGCCTACGGAGCTGTGAGGGGAACGGCACCTCCGTACCTTCAGGCTCTGATCAGTCCCTACACCCAAACGAGGGCATTGCGTTCATCCACCACTGGCCTGCTGGCTCCCCTACCTCTGCTGAAGCACAGTTCCCGCTCAGCCCAGTCAAAACTGTTCGCTGCTCTGGCACCCCAATGGTGGAACAAGCTCCCTCACGACGCCAGGACAGCGGAGTCACTCACCACCTTCCGGAGACACTTGAAACCCCACCTCTTTAAGGAATACCTGGGATAGGATAAAGTAATCCTTCTACCCCCCCTTACCCACCCCTAAGAAAGAAAAAAAAAAAAAAACATATTGTAAAGTGGTTATCCCAGGTGAATGCACCAATTTGTAAGTCGCTCTGGATAAGAGCGTCTGCTAAATGACGTAAATGTAAATGTAAATGTAATGTTAAATAATAATGACTGCATAAATGAACATGCACAATATAATTATGTGTGTCAAATATGTAAGGCGAGAACATTGTATGTTAAAAGTTTGGGCCAACGCAGTTTTTTTTGTTCAGGTAGCACTTGGACCAAAAAGTTGAGTAAACTAAAAAAGGCTGTGGAACCAGTTACTTAATAATAATTTGTTGAAACAACTAGATTTTTTTTGGGACAGTGTAGAAAGACGAAACCTGTCACGCCCTGACCTGTAAATGCCTGTTGTTTCTCGTTGGTTTGGTCAGGGTGTGAGTTTCTATGTGTATATCTATGTGAATGATCTAGTATGTGTAGATCTATGTTGGCTGGGTGTGGTTCCCAATCAGAGGCAGCTGTCGATCGTTGTCTCTGATTGGGGATCATACTTAGGCAGCCATTTTGCCTACCTTAGTTGTGGGATCTTGACTCTTGTTTGGCTTGTGTGTGTGTGTGTGTGTGTGTGTGTGTGTGTGTGTGTGTGTGTGTGTGTGTGTGTGTGTGTGTGTGTGTGTGTGTGTGTGTGTGTGTGTGTGTGTGTGTGTGTGTGTGTGTGTGTGTGTGTGTGTGTGTGTGTGTGTGTGTGTGTGTGTGTGTGTGTGTGTGTGTGTGTGTGTGTGTGTAAAAAAAATAAAAAAATAAAAAAAGTTGCTTTTGTTGTTTTGTCGTGTGTTTACTTTATAAATAAACATGTATGCATTCCACGCTGCACCTTGGTCCAATCCTGTGCTCAACGAACGTCACAAAACCCAACAATTCCCCTCACAACACAAGCTATCAAAGTGTGAGGCTTTGGACAATAGGTCTATAACCTTCTAAAATATATCCTCTGATCTACAGTGTGTTAGAACCTGGCTCTGAGTAGCGCTGCGAGGGATGCCATGATTTATTCAATATCTTCTGCAGGTCTTGGTGATTGTTTGCTTGGCACATTCTTTCCCTCTGATTTTGTAAGGGTGTTCTGACTGAAAATGTATGCTTTGTTATAGTAGAACCGGGACCTTGACCCGTCATCTTATGCATATATTACTCGGCTTCTTTGCAGATTCCCTTTGTTTTCCCCCCCACTCAACACTCAGAATCATGGTGACCTCTGCTACACACCACACGCATAGAACTCTCCACTAGAACTCTAATTCCACTTTGTAGATCTTACACTCCATGGCGATCGATCTCCACTGTGGGAGGAACTGATTAGCCGATTAAACGAGTTTGGAGCAAAATTCCTAAAGAATTCATTAACAAATTGAATGCATTAATTAATACAGTACTTACCTCGCTTCGACTGATTCATTTGGTGCACAATAAAGCTGTGGTAGGAAATGGTTAACCATTCTCTGCCAATATGGTTTGAAACACATCAAGCATTTAACATTACTCACTCAATTTAATTCAAAGGGCTTTATTGGCATGGGGAACATATGTTTACATTGCCAAAGCAAGTGAAATAAATAATAAACAAAAGTGAAACAATAAAACAATTCAAATATCATATTATGGCTATATACAGTGTTGTAACGAGGTGCAAATAGTTAAAGTACAAAAGGGGAAATAAATAAACATAAATATGGGTTGTATTTACAATGGTGTTTCTTCTTCACTTGTTCACAGTTGCCCTTTTCTTGTGGCAGCAGATCACACATCTTGCTGCTGTGATGGCCCACTGTGGAATTTCACCCAATAGATATGAGAGTTTATCAAAATTGGATTTGTTTTCGAATTCTTTGTGGGTCTGTGTAATCTGAGGGAAATATGTGTCTCTAATATGGTCGTACATTTGGCAGGAGCTTAGGAAGTGCAGCTCAGTTTCCACCTCATTTTGTGGGCTGTGTGCACATAGCCTGTCTGCTCTTGAGAGCCAGGTCTGCCTAGGGCGGCCTCTCTCAATAGCAAGGCTATGCTCACTGAGTCTGTACATAGTCAAAGCGTTCCTTAATTTTGGGTCAGTCACAGTGGTCAGGTATTTCCACTGTGTACTCTCTGTTTATGGCCAAATAGCATTAAAGTTTGCTCAGTTTTTTTGTTAATTCTTTCCAATGTGTCAAATAATTTAATTTTTGTTTTCTCATGATTTGGTTGGGTCTAATTGTGTTGGTGTCCTGGGGCTCTGTTTGTGTTTGTGAACAAAGCCCCAGGACCAGCTTTCTTAGGGGACTCTTCTCCAGGTTAATCTCTGTAGGTGATGGCTTTGTTATGGAAGGTTTGGGAATCGCTTCCTTTTAGGTGGTTGTAGAATTTACATTTTAGTCATTTAGCAGACTCTCTTATCCAGAGCGACTTACAGTTAGTGAGTGCATACATTTTCATACTGGCCCCCCGTGGGAAACAAACCCACAACCCTGGCGTTGCAAGTGCCATGCTCTACCAACTGAGCTACAGGTATAACAGCTCTTTTCTGGATTTTGATAATTAGCGGGTATCAACCTAATTCTGCTCTGCATGCATTATTTGGTGTTTTACGGAGGACATTTTTGCAGAATTCTGCATGCAGAGTCTAAATTTGGTGTTTGTCCCATTTTGTGAATTATTGGTTGGTGAGCGGACCCCAGACCTCACAACCATAAAGGGCAATGGGTTCTATAACTGATTCAAGTATTTTTTGCCAGATCCTAATTGGTATGTTGAATGTTATGTTCCTTTTGATGGCGTAAAAGGCCCTTGCCTTGTTTCTCAGATCGTTCACAGCTTTGTGGAAGTTACCTGTGGTTCTGATGTTTAGGCCAAGGTATGTATAGTTTTTTTGTGTGCTCTAGGTCAACGGTGTCTTTCTCTCGCTCTAACTGTCTCTCTCTCAACAGGGAGAGTAAAATATATCATAAATCTCTCTGCAGTGGAGAAGGTGACAGTTACAAAATTGCGCTGCCAGGCCATGTTTCCCTGAGTTGATTAATAGCTTTGTAATGCATGCCTAGAAACTCCTTAATGAGTTGAACACTAACCCAGTGGGTTTGTTTAAAGTAATTAAATTCACCTTAAATTATTCAGCAGAATCCATCAGGTGTCTACGCTGTGAAGGGAGCTGGGGAGTATGAGCTGGGAGAGAGAAGAAGACTTCCATAGCAGTCGTAATATTATGACCTTGAACAAGCAGTAAAGCATACACATGTTATGGATGCATATATGTGTGTAAAATTGACTGATTAAGCAAATTATTGGGGCTGCATTTAAAGAGTGGAAGATTGAACACTACTGTACTAGTTAATAGATTATTTTTCAGATGGAAGTTTGCTAAAGTAAAAGTCTGAAAAATCGAAAATAAGAAACAATTCAAGGTTTTGGCAGTGTGGCAGGAGTAGCCTTCCTGTTGAGCCCATTATAGAACTATAATCTGAAAAAAAAATCAAATGATCAACATGAGTCTACTCCAATCAACCTCCTGTACGGTTCAGACGACAACATATCCACAGTTCCTCCACTCACATCCCTGGTGACATAGCCGCGGGAAGTTTGTGGGTGGGGGTGCTGCCATTTTTTTGTTTTGGATAATTATATGTTTTTGGCCCGTGCTACAGACTACTATATTGGTCCGCTAATACAGGACTAGTAAAGGCCCAGTGCACTACTTTTGTGTATATATATATATATATATACACTGCTCAAAAAAATAAAGGGAACACTTAAACAACACATCCTAGATCTGAATGAATGAAATAATCTTATTAAATACTTTTTTCTTTACATAGTTGAATGTGCTGACAACAAAATCACACAAAAATGATCAATGGAAATCAAATTTATCAACCCATGGAGGTCTGGATTTGGAGTCACCCTCAAAATTAAAGTGGAAAACCACACTACAGGCTGATCCAACTTTGATGTAATGTCCTTAAAACAAGTCAAAATGAGGCTCAGTAGTGTGTGTGGCCTCCACGTGCCTGTATGACCTCCCTACAACGCCTGGGCATGCTCCTGATGAGGTGGCGGATGGTCTCCTGAGGGATCTCCTCCCAGACCTGGACTAAAGCATCCGCCAACTCCTGGACAGTCTGTGGCAACGTGGCGTTGGTGGATGGAGTGAGACATGATGTCCCAGATGTGCTCAATTGGATTCAGGTCTGGGGAACGGGCGGGCCAGTCCATAGCATCAATGCCTTCCTCTTGCAGGAACTGCTGACACACTCCAGCCACATGAGGTCTAGCATTGTCTTGCATTAGGAGGAACTCAGGGCCAACCGCACCAGCATATGGTCTCACAAGGGGTCTGAGGATCTCATCTCGGTACCTAATGGCTACCTCTGGCGAGCACATGGAGGGCTGTGCGGCCCCCCAAAGAAATGCCACCCCACACCATGACTGACCCACCGCCAAACCGGTCATGCTGGAGGATGTTGCAGGCAGCAGAACGTTCTCCATGGCGTCTCCAGACTCTGTCACGTCTGTCACATGTGCTCAGTGTGATCCTGTTTTCATCTGTGAAGAGCACAGGGCGCCAGTGGCGAATTTGCCAATCTTGGTGTTCTCTGGCAAATGCCAAACGTCCTGCACGGTGTTGGGCTGTAAGCACAACCCCCACCTGTGGACGTCGGGCCCTCATACCACCCTCATGGAGTCTGTTTCTGACCGTTTGAGCAGACACATGCACATTTGTGGCCTGCTGGAGGTCATTTTGCAGGGCTCTGGCAGTGCTCCTCATGCTCCTCCTTGCACAAAGGCGGAGGTTGCAGTCCTGCTGCTGGGTTGTTGCCCTCCTACGGCCTCCTCCACGTCTCCTGATGTACTGGCCTGTCTCCTGGTAGCGCCTCCATGCTCTGGACACAGAGACACAGCAAACCTTCTTGCCACAGCTCGCATTGATGTGCCATCCTGGATGAGCTGCACTACCTGAGCCACTTGTGTGGGTTGTAGACTCCGTCTCATGCTACCACTAGAGTGAAAGCACCGCCAGCATTCAAAAGTGGCCAAAACATCAGCCAGGAAGCATAGGAACTGAGAAGTGGTCTGTGGTCCTTTATTGGGGGTGTCTTGCTAATTGCGTATAATTTCCACCTGTTGTCTATTCCATATGCACAACAGCATGTGAAATGTATTGTCAATCAGTGTTGCTTCCTAAGTGGACAGTTTGATTTCACAGAAGTGTGATTGACTTGGAGTTACATTGTGTTGTTTAAGTGTTCCCTTTATTTTTTTGAGCAGTATATATATATATATATATATATATATATATATATATATATATATATATATATATATACTGTATTTATATTTTTTTTTTATTCCGATTTTTCAGGGGGTGCTGCAGCACCATCAGCACCCCTACTTCCTGCGGCTATGCCTGGTGACACACTCACGTGCACTCACACACTGATTCACTCACTCACTCAGCAATCATTTAAAACATATTTCAATCCAATCAATCCATCAGGTACCTGTTATGCTTCTCAATCCAGGAACAGACATTTCCGTTGTACAGCAGGGAGGAGAGAAACGTGCTCTATAGGCTGTCTCATTCTGACATTATCTGTAGATGACAAAGATCGATCCTCTCCTGCCTTCTCCATTTCTGGTTTATAACAACACCACAGTGAAGATCTGTATAACAAGGTGACAAGCACTTAAATGAACAGACAACCTTGCCGCTTCATCAGAGTCTCTTTGTCTCAGTCTCTTTGTCTCATTCCGAATTCCCCCCACGTGTGTCCGTGATAGACTGTAACAGACCAAGTCTTGATAAGTAGAACATGGTTCAAGACAAGTTCAGAGACCCCCGGCAATGACAATATTTTATTCATTTTTTTCCATGCTCAGGGACATTGCCTGCATATAAAGTAGTTGTAATACTGGAACTATGTAGAAAGCAGGAGATTTTTCACTTTTAGGTTGGTTGAAATTGGTGATCAAATAATCCTAATGGCTAAATTGTCTGTGAGTAAAAACAGCAGGTGGTGTTTTGAGGAGACATGATGCAAGCTCAAGTGGTAATTTGCACAGTCCGAGGGCGCGTATTCTGATTGGTTGCTTGCCGTCCTCGTTAATCAATTATCTCCGAAAAATAATGACTGTATGGCAACTGGAATATGGTGTGGGTTTAGCCAATAATGATGATGCGTATTGCTTCTAGTTCAAGGTTTAGCCTAATACCTGAGGCACAGGAAGCATATAATTTACAACTCCTTTCCATTTGGAGATGTTCTGAAGCATTGACTAGAACACAAGTGATTTACAATGATGCTAGTATTGATCTTTCCAGTGATTTCCTTTGATTATATCATATGTCCCTTATCTGAATGGGAGCCAACTATTTATATGTTTTGTCAATGCTATAATTTCAAATTCCTTCTCTATCACCCTTTCCCTGCAATCAGAACAATGCATTCCATTAGCTCACCAGAACATTGTAGAGGTGATTGGTTGATTGAGTTGTCTCTCTCCCTCTGTGATTGGCTGCAAATGGCAGGTGGATGCTTGGTAGCCTGGCCTAGTCTCTATTTCTGTGTTAGCCATCTTGTTGTTGTCATGTTTGACAGCACCAGAACATTTTGGCTAAAGATGAAACAGACTGGCAACAAGGCTAGATGCTCGGTGGGCTTTGAGTGGGGCTGGAGTTGTGGTGCATATTTGGAGGATAAACTGTTTGAGTGCAAAGCCTAGCAGTTGTGGAATGATTACTCAAACCTATAATTTCAAAGTGTACCTTTTGTCATGGTACTTTATAATTATGTAAAATGAGTATAGTGTCCCCTGTGTTAATGGTATTCTGGGAAGGAGGGGTAAATCTAAGGGGATATCATCATTCACTGCTGTGCACTGTGCTTTAGTAGCCTACACTTTAAATGCATAAATAGGTTATATAATGCAAGAATACCCTTAAAGTGGAACTGTTACGAACCCCGTGGCTCTAAACGTCTAGGGTGGATGGACATGAGACCCGTAACATAAATTATGCAAATTAGTAGTGTGGCATGGAACAGTGAGAACAAATAGGACACAACTACCATGAACTACCGTCAAACACAAATGGTTTATTGCTAAACACACGGTAAAGGTTTGGGAAAAAGGGCTGAGCAGGACCCAAGAAATGAAACAATAGTGTAAAACCCCCTAAACTGATCTAGCCTGCCTAAAGAACCGCTAGGCTACTGCTAGTCATACAAAAGTACAGTGGGTGGTCCGCTCAGGTCTAACTAGTGTTTTTAGACAGATTTCTTCCTACGGGTAATGTACGCCCAAGGGCAACTAGCTTAAACTCCCCTTTTCCCAGAAACACACAAAGCTACAAAACAGGGTAATCAGCAATAAAGTATGTACACAATACTCAGGACACAACAGTATCCACACTCACATAAAGAAATGTATTCTAACAAAGTTACCAATAGGGTAACCAACAACTTAGTGAGTACACAACACACAGGACACCACCGTGTCCATACTCACATATGGCAAAAATCTCTCTCTCTTGCAACACACACAAGTTTGGTTTTATACAATGGGCTGTGTGATTCAACAAACGAGTAACAGGTGGTGCTATTCACAGGAATGTTCACTGATTGGTCCAATCAGCAGACACCTCAACGACCACCAATCAGGAACATACAGGACACCTGTGATTAGGGCAGAAAGAGTAGAAACACACAAAAACACAGGATACCTGTATCCGTAACAGGAACTGACAGCGTTTTAGCAACATTAAAGCTTATTTAAATCAGTTCATATACACCCCAGGAAGAATATGACACATCTATGTAAAATTTTCTATTTTCTATGACACATCTATGTAAAACGATCTATGTTTCGGTGTTTGTCTAGTTTGTCCTGATTGTTTGCACCTGTTTCCCATTATGTTAGATTGTATTCCCTTTATAAACCCCTGTCTCTCATTAGTTATTGTGTGTGATTGTTTTCCGTTAGGTCGGCAGTGCTGGTTGTATGCATTATTTGTTCCTCCCTGTTTGGAGGTTTGTTTTGTACTTTCTTTACTGTGCTAAGTAAAGTACGTTCTGCCAGTAGTTCGGTGTCATGCGCTTGACTTCGTTTCCCGCATACACGTTACCTTGACAGAATCACACACCACTCATGGACTCAGCAGGAGCTGCGGTGCAAGCTGGATCAATGGAGGAATGCGTCGAACACCAAGCGGCCATGATCCAGGCTCTCGGCACCTCCATTGAACAGGTGGTGAGCACTATTGGGCGATGGGAAAGAGAGGGTCTGCCTACGCCTTCTCCAACGATACCACCACCATCGGCGATGCCCATCGCTTCACCTCCGGGGTCCAGTGGGATTCGGCTCTCACTCCCGAGGGCTTATGATGGCACAGCGGCCGGGTGTCAGGGTTTCCTGCTCCAGGTTGAACTCTACCTAGCAACCATCCACCCGGTGCCCTCGGGATACGAGAGCGTGTCCGCCCTCATCTCCTGTCTGTCCGGCAAGGCGCTGGAGTGGGCCAATGCCGAGTGGGGGGAATAGAAGCCGCTACTGCCAACTATGCGGAGTTCACCCGCCGCTTCAGGGCAGTATTCGATCATCCACCAGAGGGTAAAGCGGCGGGTGAGCGTCTATTCCACCTTAGACAGGGGAGGAGGAGCGCACAGGAGTTCGCGCTGGACTTCCGGACGCTGGCTGCCAACGCGGGATGGAATGAGAGGGCCCTCATCGACCACTACAGATGCAGCCTGAGGGAGGATGTGCGTCGGGAATTGGCCTGCAGGGACACCAACCTCAGCTTCGACCAACTAGTGGACATGTCAATTCGCTTGGATACCCTGTTGGCTACCCGCGGACGTCCGGATTCAGGGCCGTCCATTCCATCCCCCAGCACTTCCGAGCCGACCCCTATGGAGCTCGGAGGTGCTGGTGCTAGGGAGACCAGGAGAGAGACCAGGAGGGAGGCCGTCCCCTGCACCAACTGTGGCCGCAGAGGACACACTGCTGGTCGGTGCTGGGGAGGGTCACCTAGGAATCGATGCGGTAGGCAGCGCACTGATGAGTCATTCCAGGTGAGTAGGCACCCAACTCACCCAGAGCTCTCTGTTGCGCATATGTGTATTAAAGTTGTGTTTCCCAAGGTTTCTCCTCACTCCCAGCATAAGGCGCTAGTAGATTCAGGCGCAGCTGGGAATTTTATCGATCGCCAATTCACCTATAAGTTAGGGATTCCTATTGTACCTGTTGAAGTGCCCTTCCCCATCCATGCCCTAGATAGCCGCCCTTTGGGGTCCGGATTGATTAGGGAAGTCACAGCGCCGCTCAGTATGAAAACGCAGGAGGGTCATGAGGAGATACTACGTTTGTATTTAATTGATTCTCCTGCGTTTCCCGTGGTGTTGGGGCTTCCCTGGTTAACATCTCATGACCCCAACATTTCATGGCAACAGAGGGCTCTCAAGGGATGGTCTGATCAGTGTTTCGGGCAGTGTGTAGATGTTTCCGTAGGGGCAACGACGGTGGAAAGCCCGAACCAAGTTCCCACCATGCATATTCCATCTGAGTATGCCGATTTGGCACTCGCCTTCTGTAAAAAGAAGACGACTCAATTACCACCTCATCGACAGGGGGATTGTGCGATAGACCTCCAAGTAGGCGCTGCGCTTCCGCGTAGTCATGTGTATCCTCTGTCTCAGGAGGAGACGGCGGCTATGGAGACATACGTCACCGAATCTCTGAGACAGGGATACATACGGCCGTCCACTTCCCCTGCATCCTCGAGTTTCTTTTTTGTGAAGAAGAAGGATGGGGGTTTACGCCCGTGTATTGATTACCGTGATCACAATCAAATACAGATATCCTCTCCCTCTGATTGCTAGTATGACGGAGTCATTACACGGGGCGCGATTCTTCACAAAATTGGATCTCAGGAGCGCGAACAACCTGGTGCGCATTAGGGAGGGAGATGAGTGGAAGACAGCATTCAGTACCACCTCGGGTCACTATGAGTACCTCGTCATGCCATACGGTTTAATGAATGCTCCTTCAGTCTTCCAATCATTTGTGGACGAGATTTTCCGGGACTTGCATGGACAGGGTGTAGTGGTGTATATTGATGACATTCTAATATACTCTGCTACACGAGCCGAGCATGTGTCCCTGGTGCGTTGAGTGCTTGGTAGACTGTTAGAGCATGACCTGTATGCGAAGGCGGAGAAATGTATGTTCTTCCAGGAGTCCATCTCCTTCCTGGGACATCGGTTGTCCGCGTCAGGGGTGTAGATGGAGATTGACCGCGTTTCTGCCATGCGTAATTGGCAGACTCCCACCACGGTGAAGGAAGTGCAGCGGTTCTTGTTTTTGCCAATTACTACCGGAGGTTTATCCGGGGCTTTGGACAGGTAGCAGCTCCCATTACCTCCCTGCTAAAGGGGGGTCCGGTGCGTCTGCAGTGGTCGGCTGAGGCGGACAGGGCATTTAGACATCTGAAGGACCTGTTTACCTCGGCTCCGGTGCTGGCACATCCGGATCCCTCTTTGGCGTTCCAAGTTGAGGTGGATGCGTCCGAGGCTGGGATCGGCGCTGTGCTGTCTCAGCGCTCGGGTACGCCACCAAAACTCCGCCCCTGTGCTTTCTATTCTAAGAAGCTCAGTCCGGCGGAGTGCAATAATGACGTGGGGGACAGGGAGCTGTTGGCTGTGGTTCAGGCCCTGAAGGTGTGGAGGCATTGGCTTGAGGGGGCTAAACACCCTTTTCTCATTTTGACTGACCATCGTAACATGGAGTACATCCGGGCAGCGAGGAGGCTGAACCCTCGCCAGGCAAGGTGGTCTATGTTTCTCTCCCGATTTGTATTTAAGCTCACCTATAGACCAGGGTCACAGAACGCTAAGGCAGACGCCCTGTCCCGACTATATGACACAGAGGAGAGGTCCATTGAGCCCACTCCCATACTCCCGGAGTCTTATCTGATGGCACCGGTGGTGTGGGAGGTTGATGCGGACATCGAGCGGGCGTTACGTACCGATCCTACTCCCCCACAGTGTCCAGAGGGTCGGAGGTACGTGCCGCTCGAGGTTCGCGATCGATTGATATATTGGGCTCACATGTCACCCTCCTCTGGTCATCCTGGTATTGGTCGGACAGTGCACTGCCTTAGTGGGAAGTACTGGTGGCCCACTTTAGCTAAGGACGTGAGGGTTTATGTTTCCTCCTACTCGGTGTGCGCCCAGTGTAAGGCGCCTAGACACCTGCCCAGAGGGAAGTTAAAACCCCTACCCGTTCCACAACAGCCGTGGTCTCACCTATCGGTGGATTTTGTCACTGACCTTCCCCCCTCCCAGGGGAACACGACGATCTTGGTCGTTGTGGATCGGTTTTCAAAGGCCTGCCGTCTCATTCCTATGCCAGGTCTCCCTACTGCCCTACAAACTGCTGACGCCCTGTTCACACACGTTTTCCGGCACTACGGGGTGCCTGAGGATATAGTGTCTGATCGGGGTCCCCAGTTCAGCTCTTGAGTCTGGAGGGCATTTATGGAATGTCTGGGGGTCTCGATTAGCCTTACCTCAGGTTTTCACCCCGAGAGTAACGGGCAGGTGGAGAGAGTGAACCAGGATGTGGGTAGGTTTCTGAGGTCCTATTGCCAGGACCGGCAGGAGGAGTGGTCAGGATATATTCCCTGGGCAGAGATAGCCCAAAACTCACTCCACCACTCCTCCACTAACCTTACGCCTTTCTAGTGTGTGCTAGGTTATCAGCCGGTCCTGGCACCTTGGCATCAGAGCCAGATCGAAGCCCCTGTGGTGGACGAGTGGTTTCGGCGCTCGGAAGAAACCTGGAATGCTGCGCATGTCCATCTGCAGTGGGCTATCAGGCGGCAGGCGAGCGCCGATCGCCACCGCAGTGAGGCTCCGGTGGGGGGTACTGTCACGGAATCAGCCGAGGCTGCCCCTCCTCCTTGCTCGGGCAGGCTTCGGCGTTCGTCGTCCCCGGAGTACTAGCTGCCACCGATCTATGTTTCGGTGTTTGTCTAGTTTGTCCTGATTGTTTGCACCTGTTTCCCATTATGTTAGATTGTATTCCCTTTATAAACCCCTGTCTCTCATTGGTTATTGTGTGTGATTGTTTTCCGTTAGGTCGGCAGTGCTGGTTGTATGTGTTATTTGTTCCTCCCTGTTTGGAGGTTTGTTTTGTACTTTCTTTACTGTGTTAAGTAAAGTACGTTCTGCCAGTAGTTCGGTGTCCTGCGCTTGACTTCGTTTCCCGTATACACGTCACCTTGACACATAAAGCTTACCGTATGCTTACCTGTCGAATCAGTTCACACATATATTTTGATAAAATCCTGTGAAATGTTTGCTTGTTTTGGTCTTTTTTTGGGGGGGGGGGTTCAGCTGTTCGTGCATTTTTTTATTGAGGCAAGTCGAAGTTCAGTAGCCGAAGTCCTACGCCCCTTCGTCAGTGATTGGTCAGGAGTGGGAACTATGTATGGGATTATTCAATGAAGTGATAGTTGTCATTCTACGGGAGACTAGTTTTCATGCACATTTTTTCACTTGATAAATACTGCACTAAACATCTTAGTTAGATGTAAAATTGGGCTACTAAGACCTCAATGTATTACAGATTTCTTCATTTATCTTAAATTAATTTGACCTATATTGAGGAAGTGTTACTGGGCATGTTGTTGCTACGGTGGCTCAAGAGGGACAAACAACAGTAATATTGCCACTTTTTTCTTGTTTTTCAAGCGAAGGTCTTTTAGGGAGTACGTAAGCACAGTTGTTTATTTTGCCGAACCGAGTTCTGATAGAAGCAAACCGAACCTATGTATACTGAACAAAAATATGAACGTGACATGTAAAGTGTTGGTTCCACGTTTCATGAGCTGAAATAAAAGCTTATTTCTCTCAAATTGTGTGCACAAATGTGTTTACATTCCTGTTAGTGAGCATTTCTCCTTTGCCAAGATAATCCATCCACCTGACAGGTGTGGCATATCAAGAAACTGACTAAACAGCATGATCATTACACAGGTGCATCTTGTGCTGAAGACAAAAGAAGGCCACTCTAAAATGTGCAGTTTTGTCACACAACACAATTACACAGATGTCTCAAGTTTTGAGGGAGTGTGCAATTGGCATGCTGACAGCAGGAATGTCGACCAGAACCTTTGCCAGAGAATTGAATGTTCATTTCTCTACCTTAAGTCGCCTCCAACGTCGTTTTAGAGAATTTGTCAATACATCCAACCGGCCTCACAACCGCAGACCACGTGTAACCATGCCAGCCAGGGACCTCTACATCCGGCTTCTTCACCTGAGGAGGGTGAGGGGGGATGCTGAGGAGTACAGTGGGGGAAAAAAGTATTTAGTCAGCCACCAATTGTGCAAGTTCTCCCACTTAAAAAGATGAGAGAGGCCTGTAATTTCATCATAGGTACACGTCAACTATGACAGACAAATTGAGGAAAAAAAATCCAGAAAATCACATTGTAGGATTTTTAATGAATTTATTTGCAAATTATGGTGGAAAATAAGTATTTGGTCACCTACAAACAAGCAAGATTTCTGGCTCTCACAGACCTGTAACTTCTTCTTTAAGAGGCTCCTCTGTCCTCCACTCGTTACCTGTATTAATGGCACCAGTTTGAACTTGTTATCAGTATAAAAGACACCTGTCCACAACCTCAAACAGTCACACTCCAAACTCCACTATGGCCAAGACCAAAGAGCTGTCAAAGGACACCAGAAACAAAATTGTAGACCTGCACCAGGCTGGGAAGACTGAATCTGCAATAGGTAAGCAGCTTGGTTTGAAGAAATCAACTGTGGGAGCAATTATTAGGAAATGGAAGACACACAAGACCACTAATAATCTCCCTCGATCTGGGGCTCCACGCAAGATCTCACCCCGTGGGGTCAAAATGATCACAAGAACGGTGAGCAAAAATCCCAGAACCACACGGGGGGACCTAGTGAATGATCTGCAGAGAGCTGGGACCAAAGTAACAAAGCCTACCTTCAGTAACACACTACACCGCCAGGGACTCAAATCCTGCAGTGCCAGACGTGTCCCCCTGCTTAAGCCAGTACATGTCCAGGCCTGTCTGACGTTTGCTAGAGTGCATTTGGATGATCCAGAAGAGGATTGGGAGAATGTCATATGGTCAGATGAAACCAAAATAGAACTTTTTGGTAAAAACTCAACTCGTCGTGTTTGGAGGACAAAGAATGCTGAGTTGCATCCAAAGAACACCATACCTACTGTGAGGCATGGGGGTGGAAACATCATGCTTTGGGGCTGTTTTTCTGCAAAGGGACCAGGACGACTGATCCGTGTAAAGGAAAGAATGAATGGGGCCATGTATCGTGAGATTTTGAGTGAAAACCTCCTTCCATCAGCAAGGGCATTGAAGATGAAACGTGGCTGGGTCTTTCAGCATGACAATGATCCCAAACACACCGCCCGCGCAACGAAGGAGTGGCTTCGTAAGAAGCATTTCAAGGTCCTGGAGTGGCCTAGCCAGTCTACAGATCTCAACCCCATAGAAAGTCTTTGGAGGGAGTTGAAAGTCAGTGTTGCCCAGCGACAGCCCCAAAACATCACTGCTCTAGAGGAGATCTGCATGGAGGAATGGGCCAAAATACCAGCAACAGTGTGTGAAAACCTTGAAGACTTACAGAAAACATTTGACCTGTGTCATTGCCAACAAAGGGTATATAACAAAGTATTGAGAAACTTTTGTTATTGACCAAATACTTATTTTCCACCATAATTTGCAAATAAATTCATAAAAAATCCTACAATGTGATTTTCTGGATTTTTTTTTCTCATTTTGTCTGTCATAGTTGACGTGTACCTATGATGAAAATTACAGGCCTCATCTTTTTAAGTGGGAGAACTTGCACAATTGGTGGCTGACTAAATATTTTTTTTCCCCCACTGTATATCTGTCTGTAATAAAGCCCTTTTGTGGGGAAAAACTCATTCCAATTGGCTGGGCCTGTTTCCCCAGTGCGTGGGCCTGGCTCCCCAGTGGGTGGGCCTGGCTCCCCAGTTGGTGTGCCTATGCCCTCCCGAGCCCACGCATGGCTGTGCCCCTGCCCAGTCATGTGAAATCCATACATTAGGTCCTAATGAATTTATTTAAATTGACTGATTTCCTTCTATGAACTGTAACTCAGTATAATGTTGCGTTTATTTTTGTTCAGTATATGTGGATGCCTTGAGACTCAGTAGTCAGATTGGATCATTCATTCACTCAAAGTTGTATTTATAAAAAATGTTTTACCTTTATTTTATCAGGGAGTCATAAATTGTCACTTATGTCACCATCTGGCTGCCTCCTTTGATATCAGACAATGTAAGTTCTTCTGAATTCAGAAACCATAAATAAATGTTTATTTTGCTGTTGTTTGATGCTTTTTCATTTCACTGACAGAGAAAATAACTTCAAGTACCTTCAAGTCAAATACAGTGGGGAGAACATGTATTTGATACACTGCCAATTTTGCAGGTTTTCCTACTTACAAAGCATGAAGAGGTCTGTAATTTTTATCATAGGTACACTTCAACTGTGAGAGACGGAATCTAAAACAAAAATCCAGAAAATCACATTGTATGATTTTTAAGTAATTAATTAGCATTTTATTGCATGACATAAGTATTTGATGACCTACCAACCAGTAAGAATTCCGCCTCTCACAGACCTGTTAGTTTTTCTTTAAGAAGCCCTCCTATTCTCCACTCAATACCTGTATTAACAGCACCTGTTTGAACTCGTTACCTGTATAAAAGACACCTGTCCACACACTCAATCAAACAGACTCCAACCTCTCCACAATGGCCAAGACCAGAGAGCTGTGTAAGGACATCAGGGATACAATTGTAGACCTGCACAAGGCTGGGATAGGCTACAGGACAATAGGCAAGCAGCTTGGTGAGAAGGCAACAACTGTTGGTGCAATTATTAGAAAATGGCAAGAAGTTCAAGATGACGGTCAATCACCCTCGGTCTGGGGCTCCATGCAAGATCTCACCTCGTGGGGCATCAATTATCATGAGGAAGGTGAGGGATCAGCCCAGAACTACACGGCAGGACCTGGTCAATGACCTGAAGAGAGCTGGGACCACAGTCTCAAAGAAAACCATTAGTAACACACTACGCCGTCATGGATTAAAATCCTGCAGCGCACGCAAGGTCCCCCTGCGCCAATGACCATCTGGATGATCCAGAGGAGGAATGGGAGAAGGTCATGTGGTCTGATGAGACAAAAATAGAGCTTTTTGGTCTAAACTCCACTCGCCGTGTTTGGAGGAAGAAGAAGGATGAGTACAACCCCAAGAACACCATCCCAACCGTGAAGCATGGAGGTGGAAACATCATTCTTTGGGGATGCTTTTCTGCAAAAGGGACAGGACGACTGCACTGTATTGAGGGGAGGATGGATGGGGCCATGTATCGCGAGATCTTGGCCAACAACCTCCTTCCCTCAATAAGAGCGTTGAAGATGGGTCGTGGTTGGGTCTTCCAGCATGACAACGACCCGAAACACACAGCCAGGGCAACTAAGGAGTGGCTCGGTAAGAAGCATCTCAAGGTCCTGGAGTGGCCTAGCAAGTCTCCAGACCTGAACCCAATAGAAAATATTTGGAGGGAGCTGAAAGTCCATATTGCCCAGCGACAGCCCCAAAACCTGAAGGATCTGGAGTAGGTCTGTATGGAGGAGTGGGACAAAATCCCTGCTGCAGTGTGTGCAAACCTGGTCAAGACCTACAGGAAACGTATGATCTCTGTAATTGCAAACAAAGGTTTCTGTACCAAATATTAAGTTCTGCTTTTCTGATGTATCAAATACTTATGTCATGCAATGAAATGCAAATTCATTACTTAAAAATCATACAATGTGATTTTCTGGATTTTTGTTTTAGATTCCGTCTCTCACAGTTGAAGTGTACCTATGATAAAAATTACAGACCTCTACATGCTTTGTAAGTAGGAAAACCTGCAAAATCGGCAGTGTATCAAATACTTGTTCTCCCCACTGTATGTCCTGTTCCTCGTACTCACTGGAATGTATATTGACAATGCAAAAAAGCTGTGATTGTATCAGATTTACTTAAAACACTTCTCAATGTATGACATCCATGAGACGGCGGCAATATTTTACCAAGGTTTTCCAGCACACAACTTTGACCTACTACGGTAGCTATGTTGGTCTATTGTACAGGTTGATTAGGATTCTACTCTTAGAGGAGGTGCTCCCACAATAATGTGATTTGTACCGCATACAAGTTGAAGTATTGGATTCTTCACACACCACACTAATCCCATTCCACTACCTTTTCAAACTTATTTTATTATATAAAAACAAGCTTTTCTTTTACACTTACAAGATTGATTGAGCAAGACATTTTGTCTTGTAGTAATGTGATGTCTGCCTGTATTTCCTTAAACCTTTTTATTTAGCAATACCTGTAATTGAGAAAAAATTTGTTCTTTGTTCAGTAGGTGCCCAGTATGTGTTGGACACAGTCACTCATAAGTAGAGGTCTAAAGAGCCTGTCTCCATTATTGATTTCTGTAGTCGTTAGCTTACCTTCGTAATATTGACATAAGCTCTTGCCAACATGGTCCTATTTAATCAATTGCTGTGCTGCTCAGTGGGCAAATGTCAAATGTCAAATGAATGTAGCATAAAGTTGTGTGTATTTGTATATTTTTTTGCAACAAAGATGATGACGCTATAATAATTCACATTTACAATAGGTCTATGCCTAAAAATACATACAGTGCATTTAGAAAGTATTCAGACCCCTTGACTTCTTCCACATTTTGTTACGCTACAGCCTTAATCTAAAATTGATTAAATCCCTCATGAATCTACACACAACACCCCATAATGACAAAGCAAAAACAGGTTTAGATTTTTTTGCAATCTTATTAAAAACTGAAATATCATATTTACATAAGTATTTAGACCCTTTACTCAGTACTTTGTTGAAGCACCTTTGGCAGCCTTGAGTCTTCTCTGGGTATGACGCTACAAGCTCGGCACACCTGTATTTGGGGAGTTTATCCCATTCTTCTCTGCAGATCCTCTCAAGCTCTGTCAGGTTGGATGGAGAGCGTTGCTGCACAGCTATTTTCAGGTCTCTCCAGAGATGTTCGATCGGGTTCAAGTCCGGAATCTGGCTGGGCGACTCAAGGACATTCAGAAACTTGTCCCGAAGCCACTCCTGTGTTGTCTTGGCTGTGTGCTTAGGGTTGTTGTCCTGTTGGAAGGTGAACCTTCACCCCAGTCTGAGGTCCTGAGCGCTCTGAAGCAGGTTTTCATCAAGGATCTCACTGTACTTTGCTCCATTCATCTTTCCCTCGATCCTGAATACTCTCCCAGTCCCTGCCGCTGAAAAACATCCCCACAGTATGAGGCTGCCACCACCATTCTTCACCGTAGGGATGGTGCCAGGTTTCCTCCAGACGTGACGCTTGGCATTCAGGCGAAAGAGTTCAATCTTGGTTTCATCAGACCAGAGAATCTTGTTTCTCATGGTCTGAGAGTCCTTTAGGTGCCTTCTGGCAAACTCCAAGCGGGCTGTTATGTGCCTTTTACTGAGGAGTGGCTTCCGTCTAGCCACTCTACCAGAAAGGCCTGATTGGTGGAGTGCTGCAGAGATAGTTGTCCTTCTGGAAGGTTCTTCCATCTCCACAGAGTAACTCTGGAGCTCGGTCAGAGTGACCATCGGGTTCTTGGTCACCTCCCTGACCAAGGCCCTTCTCCCCCGATTGCTCAGTTTGGCAAGCTAGCTAACTAGTAGTTTCCGAATCTGGGCACATTTTAGTCAGCTAACGTTAGTCTAGCCAAATACCTCTAAACACCTGGTCAAGCTAGCTAGCTAACTAATGTTAGATTTTGGGTGTTGGCTAGCCATTTTATTCCTTGTGTTAGTTGATAAAGTTGTTCTTACTGTCAAAGTCGCGTCAATTCAAATCTGGTATTAGGAACAAAAGAGGTCAACACGACTTCTAAGGTATACTAGTTATTTTAATTAATGCAAAAACCTTCAATGGTAAATATGATGTTTCGTATATACGGGCTCTCTGAGATGTCTCGCAGAACACCCCAGACAACTAACACATTGTTCCAGAAACAATACCCAAATACTCTGACAGAGGGAGTTTCCCACTTCTCTGCTGGCCAATTAGAGTAAAGACTTGAGCGTGGTTTAAACTTTCTCAGCCAATCCGTTGATTCAGGGGTTGCTCTTATCTCCTCGGCACCATTTGTTACACACTTCAGCCAGGCACAAGATTATCATAACAACCTATCATAGTGAGAAGAGCCAGCTCCCTTAGACATCATTCCTATGTCAAAGGAAGGCTCACAGATCACAAATAACTATTATAGTCTAGCATTTGAAGACACAATCCTTATCTTATTTTTACCCCCTAAAGCAGCTCTTCACATCAATCACAGCCTTGCCAGGTGTCACAGCCTACATTAGCCCAGTCAAGACTGCATTCTTTCTAAGTTAGTCATCCCATCAATTTAGGAGAATAATAAATCCCCAATAGTCCCCCTTTTCACACCTCATAAGGTGTGATTCAAAAAATAAGAAAACACAGATTGTCATTCATTATAATACAATACAAACAAAAAATCACACTTGTATTAATAGGCCATAATGATACTAAAAAATTCAAACCCTCAGTCCATCTACACCCCACTTGCAAATTGTTACCAGTCACCAAGGAACTTCAAACCATCACATAAGAAAAGACAAACATTCACATGGTTAACTTGATTAATAAAGCATAAAACACAGGATTAATAGAACACAAAACATAAGACTATTAAAACATAAAACACAAACAGAGAAGTATATTTTGGCCCCCTTTAGACACCCTCTAGTGTCACTCCACCAAGCCTGGTAGGTCATATCCTCCATTCCTAGGTTGGAGTCCAGGATTGGGCCTTATCTCACCATCTGTGGGAAATCACCTTCTCCATCTCCTTTCTCACCAAACCTCAGACACAGGAAATAAGACAACATCCACAAAGAACAAGTATACCCATAGAGGCTATAACTTCACCCAGAATAGTTACAACAATAGTTTTCCATTTATCAAATATGTTATCAAACCAACCGTTTATGGAGCTATCAATATCAGATCTCTCAGCCAGTTTGTTCGTCAGTGTAGTTACTCCCCTGAAGCTCTTTTGTCACTGACCCGTCCGGTGCTATATTGTTTGAGGATGAAAATACAGCACATAGATCCAAACAGAACACAAACTCCGCCCCTCTCAGCCAAAAGCATATCTAAAGCTATTCTATTCTGCCTTGTCATTAAGATAGTTGCCGCTGTCTGCTCATCTAATCCCTTTATTGCATCACAAGTGTGGTTTATAAATCTTTGCTGGTTATAGTAAATATAATTTATCCAATCTACGTTTTTATTAATTGTTGACCACCAAAAAATACTTGATTCAAACTCAGCTGCGATCTGATTCCTAGCTTTGAATTTTTCTGGAACCCCTCGAGGTACTCCTATCCCATCACAGGATCCTTTCATCAAAGGATCCCGGGAGGAGGTCCTACTTTCTACTTGACAACTCACCAGTCTCTGACACGTTTGATTGTTTACATATGTAGTTGAGTTCACAATCAGTTATCACCACACAACCATCAGATGTCAGCACGGCCTGGTTTTAGTTCCTACAATCCTCTGGCTGCAACAAAGAGGAGAGATTAGTCATGTTCTCTTTCAGTTGTGATATTCTCTGTGTAGGAGCAGAGCTAAGATGCCCTACTCTGTATCCTATCTTACTAGTCCTAGAATAACAATTAGAATCCCCTGAGACTTCAAACGTAGGCAACCTAGGTCGGAATGACTTTGTTATCGGGGGATACTGATAGTTCAAGTTACTACAAGACTCTTTCACCACATTCCCAGGTGGCTTGTATGGAGGATAAACCTGACAGAGAGTCAAAGCCTGTCAAGGGGAACGGAGTAGTTGTTAACCTTGGTTTGGCTGTCCCACAGGCATAACAGTCCTCTTTAGACATAGTTCTTGCCGTATACTAAATCCATTCCAACCACCGGTCAAGATTCCTACACCCCGTCTCCACCTGTCCTACTTTCTTCAGGTCTATAGGTTGCACTGTCTCACTACCTCCCTCAGAGAGGTTTACTCTATAGGGTGCCCCAGTTGAAGAGGATATCTCACTTGTCAGGTCTGTAACCTGTTTTTGCGTACTTCAGACTTTCAGACAGTACCTACCCTTCTATGGGTCGCACTGCCATTTCTGGTAATTCCCTACCCTCACAACACTACTGTCACGCCCTGGCTCGGGGGACTATGTTAAGTTGAGCCAGGGTGTGTGATTCTATGTTTGTATATCTATGTTGGCCTGAGTGACTCCCAATCAGAGGCAACGAGTGTCAGCTGGTTGTCTCTGATTGGGAGCCATATTTAACTGTCTGTCTTTTCACTTTGTGTTGTGGTTTCTTGTTCCGTGTTGGTTTGTTTATGTAACCAAGGACGTCACGTTTCGTTGTTTTGATCGTGTGATCATTCGTATAATAAATATGTTTGCTTTCAACGCTGCGCCTTGGTCCTCTCCCTCCTGTAACGATCTTGACAGAAGAAACCACCTAAACCAGACCAAGCAGCGTGTCCAGGAGCCATCGCTGGCAGATCTCCGTGGCAGCCTCGACTGGGTCAAGCCTAGTGAGGAGCAGAGAGGGTGGACTTGGGACCAGTTGAGGAGGAACTTCGACTGGGTCAAGCCCATTGAGGAGCTGAATGGCGAGAGTTGGAGACAGAGGAGCGAGAGTTGGGCGAGAACGATGGAGGCCTGGCCCACGGGGAGGAGAGACCCCCAGAATTTTTTTAGGGGGGGGCTCACGACGTCGGGGCAGCAGGAGGCCGCGATAGAGCGGTCCAGCAGGTTGGCAGAGGAGGCCGCCAGGTTACGGGAGTCACTGGTCACCAGGGGGAAGGAGGTTGTAGAGGCACGGCGAGAGGTACTGGCGTGTGTTGCCAGTCCGGTCCGGCCTGTTCCTGATCCCCAAGTAGGGCCAGTGGTGTGTGTTCCCAGTACGGTCCGGCCTGTTCCTGCCACTCCCACCAAGTCTGTGGTGCGTTTCGTCAGCCCTGTCCGACCCGTTCCTGCTCTCCGCACCAAGTCTGTGGTGCGCGTCGCCAGCCCAGTCCGGCCCATTCCTGCTCCCCGCACCAAGTCTGTGGTGCGTTTCGTCAGCCCTGTCCGGCCCGTTCCTGCTCTCCGCACCAAGTCTGTGGTGCGCGTCGCCAGCCCAGTCCGGCCCATCCAAGCTCCCCGCACCAAGTCAGTGGTGCGCGTCGTCAGCCCGGTCCGGCTCATTCCTGCTCCCCGCACCAAG
Source organism: Coregonus clupeaformis (assembly GCF_020615455.1). Taxonomy (NCBI): domain Eukaryota; kingdom Metazoa; phylum Chordata; class Actinopteri; order Salmoniformes; family Salmonidae; genus Coregonus; species Coregonus clupeaformis. Next base: position 533,887 of record NW_025533569.1, on the reverse strand, counting down.
TCAGGGGTGCGCTTCGTCAGCCCGGTCCGGCCCATTCCTGCTCCCCGCGCCAAGTCAGTGGTGTGCTTCGTCAGCCCAGTCCGGCCTGTCCCTGCTCCACGCACCAAGCCTACGGTGTGCGTCGTCAGCCTGGTAAGGCCCGTTCCTCCTCCACGCACCAAGCCAGGGGTGCGCGTCGTCAGTCCAGCACAACCCGTGCCTGGGTCATGTCCGAGCCGGATCCGCCGCCGAGGCGGAGTGCCCACCCGGTCCCTCCCCTGTTGTGGTTGTTTGGCGCGGTCGGAGTCCGCGCCTTTGGGGGGGTACTGTCACGCCCTGGCTCGGGGACTATGTTAAGTTGAGCCAGGGTGTGTGATTCTATGTTTGTATATCTATGTTGGCCTGAGTGACTCCCAATCAGAGGCAACGAGTGTCAGCTGGTTGTCTCTGATTGGGAGCCATATTTAACTGTCTGTCTTTTCACTTTGTGTTGTGGTTTCTTGTTCCGTGTTGGTTTGTTTATGTAACCAAGGACGTCACGTTTCGTTGTTTTGATCGTGTGATCATTCGTATAATAAATATGTTTGCTTTCAACGCTGCGCCTTGGTCCTCTCCCTCCTGTAACGATCTTGACAACTACACCTGTCCCCAAACTGTGTATGGAGATTTACATATCCCCCACGCTCTCGACATGAGCAACTACATAGTCCCAGGATGTACACGGCGACACACATACAGTGATGTCCTCCCCTAAAGTCCCTAATCTTCCCCTTTCCCTACGTCTAGCTGTCTCCTATGCCTTCATAGACTGTGCTCAGGTATCATTTTATCAACTTGTTTTAGGTTAACTACTACTTTTGGCTGATCAGAAGGGTTTGAGTGTGTTAGGAATATGGCCCCCCACAATCAGACAGCTACCTACCGTCAGGAGACCTGTGAATCCCCACCCTTGCCCTGAGAACATGTCAGACGCCAACCCATTACTTCACCTTCTACCAAACTCACACAGGGATGATCAGACAGGGTAAGGGAATCTTCGTTAAGGAGCCAACCCCCGAGCCCTAATGGTGATCGGATCTTTCTCCTAACTCTGTGTTTGTTCATCAGGTGTAACTGGGTTTACCTTTTTTGCAGTGTGTGACATGCACCCAGATGGATCTAATAGGACTTGATAGGGCCCTTCCCAACAGGCCTGCTTCCAGTTTTTCTTCTTTTAGGGACTGGATCCACACCCAGTCTCCTGGTGTGATAGAGTGGGTCACCTTCTCCTTTAGTTCACCTGTGGGGCACAAAACCTCTGACATACGGGTGTGGTTAATAAACTATCTTCACACATACATGTTGAGCTCTCAATTTCTATTGTTGTTTTTTCTTTTTAAGTAATTTTATTTATTTAATCCTATCATTATTATTTAATCCTATCACTCCCCCTTTTTGACACATGATTTGCCCATGTGTCAATATTACCTTTCTAAACCATTCCTTATGTAATTTATCATCCTATTGCCATGCCTTTCATTTTTGGGATTATCTTTTGCTTCTTTATTGCTCCTCCCACTTCCTTTGTCTTTTATGGCAGTTAAATTCAACTTTCATCCAGTTCAGAATCAATTAGTAATCCAATCAATCAATCTCTTATCTTGTAAAAACACTTATGTTTAGTTCAAACTCTGTTCTACCCAGGCTCTCCCGGGCTTGACCTGAAGACTAATTGTTGGACATGACAAGTCTATTTTTTAAGTCACCTAAGTCTTCTGTCTAGCAACAAAGAATAAAAATCTTTATGTTCATGATTAACCCAGTTATATCTAATAGCCCACCAAAAAACTTCATCATCTTTAAATCACTACCAATGTCATATCCCTCGTAACTCTCTACCATTTGGATAACATCCCTGATGTATGTATGCCTCCTTGGAGTTCCAAATTACTTTACCATGGGCTACCATTGCCTTCCCATAGATAAGATCACTTAATTTACCCGTATGCAGTACATAATGGAGTACGCAAACTTTACAGCACTTTATCATTACCAATAAGCTCATCATTTGTTTTTTGTTTTAACGGTTCTGGCGCTTCAAATATAGCAGTTTTCCTGGATAAGTTTAACATTCGCCCATCCTGTGTTATAGTGTGTCCTAGGTAAATGACCTCGCTCTACCAAAGTTGAAGTTTATTTTTGCTCACTTTGTGTCCCTGTTCTGCCAGGAAGGTTAACAATTGGATTGTATCCCTCTTACATCCCTCCTGAATGGGATTAGCCAATAGAATATCATCTACATAAACTAACATTTGCGTCCTTCCCTATGTTCAAACTTTCCCAAATTTTTAGTTATAGCCTGGGCTAAGATTGTAAGACTTTCCGAGTAGCCTTGAGGCATCCTAGCCTAAGTCCATTTCCTTCCCTGAAAAGTAAAGCCAAACCACCCCTGACTATCCGGATGAACTTGGATACTAAAGAAAGCATTAGCTAAATCTATCACTGTAAAATAGGAGTTCTCTGGTTTCAATTGGTTCAGCAACGTATTTCAGCAATGATATTTCTACTAACCCCCTGCAAGTCCATGACCATCCTCCAGTCGGCGCTAGGTGCCTCCTTTCTAACAGGAAATATTGGAGAGTTTCATTGTACCTCATCTCCAGGAATTATCACCCCTCCCTTAAGTAAATGCTCAAATGTAGGTGTTATCCCTTTTATTGCTTCTGGTTTCATAGTATATTGCTTTTGGTATGGTCTATTATCGAATCGAGGAATCACTTGTACTGGAGCTACCCCCTTAATTAGTCCTACATCTGTTATCCTTGTGACCATAATTTGAACGGAATTGCTTCTAACTCAGCCTCCTGTTCCTGAAGAAAATCTCTTCCTGTCATCCGTTAAAACTTATCTCCAGATGGACACTGGGCTGGGTTTTTGCTCTCCAATTTAACTTTCTTCTATATCTCCCAGTGGAGTGGCCATACTGATCCCCATTTGGTGTATTCTGCCAGTCAGTAATGTTTTTCTCCTGTTTTATCCATTTACCTAGTGTTGACCATTCCTCTGAATGTTCTTTCACTAGGGCAACATGGGGGCTCCACCTTTCTCTGTACAGCCTCTGGCTCTGTGAACCCATTTTAACCCAATTTGAAAAAACAACAATCACAAATAGCCAGGCCTCACTCAATTTGATAGCTCACTTTTATGACCTAAATACTGCCTAACTGAGATGAGCTAATCTCTTTCTCCTAGTTATAATCTAAAGATGGTAGTACACACAAAACATGATAGATATTCCCAGTCTTAACCCATCAATAATTGTTTGTATCATTCTAATTCCTCCTAACTAATCCATTAAACCACTCAAAATTCCTAGAGTATACAATGATTATTTAATTGATTACCCTAACTCTGCTACATGTGATCTCATCTCAAATGATCCATTTATCAATTATTTATTCAACCCCCTAGGAAAACCTGTCTTCCCTTCTATTGTTCCTGTCCTCCCTGTAAATGTCATATTTGAGTTTTTAGCCAATACAATCACGGTTACATCAAATGTTCCCTCATTTAATGGTATTTTCTTCCTAATATAACTTCCCTAAATGAGATTAAATCCCCTGCCTTCCTCTACTATCCTTATATCATTACTGGATCAATGATAATAACTGTAATAACTATCAATAATACTTGTAATAACTATTTCACATTAAATTGTGTCTTTTTTCTGATAATGTTATAACTGTAGCCTATTCCATCACTTTAATTTAAAATATAAGTTTATGTAACAAATCCATAACCCACTACAGGCTGGCGCTATTCCCCAGCACAACAGCCAATGCATACTTTCATCCTAACCAAAATAAATTATCGTTTTAAAATCGTCCAATTATTCTGTATTTTCCCGCTAACCCATTTCAGTTCGCTATTCAATGTATTTAACTGTTCTCTCTGATTATGCCCTAATTAATAAAACAAATACTTGCTATCGTTGGTCAGCATACGCTTAATGACATTCTTATCATCTGAACTATACCGTCTCTCACCCTCCCCTTGCTCCTTCGGGGAGAGCGCATGGTAACCTTATAACATATTTTCATAGACTTTTCTAGAATACTTCTATTTAAGCTATCTAATTCAATCTTTCACATTTCTCAATCCACATAGTAATTTAGGTATATAGCCCCACTGCGAAAGCTTTGTCTACTGTCCCTACCTGTGTTCGAACCAGGGACATCGCCAGTCACTTCACACCATCTGCGATGCTCTCAAAGTAACTACTCCCAGCTCATAGAGCAAGTGACGTCACCAAATGAAAATCGCAGTAGCTTTCACCTCAGCAAAAAACTCTCTCTCCTTTTGATTCCCTATTGTATAATTTAGTTTTTCTATTTAACCCATAAACACGCTACAAATAGTCCATTCAACATTACCAAACCAAATACTCCATCGTACCCATTCAATCAACACATCAGCCGTGGAATTTACACTCATAAATGCAGATTGTTACTCCATGCCTTGAAATGATAAATAGATTTCCACTAATAGTACCATTAATGATCTCATCTTACCCTCTGACACAAAATGAAGTTCCCTCACTGTACTACGTTAGCTCTACCATGATAATTAGTTCAATTTAACCCTCTATTTGTTTTGTACTATATTATACATTACGTCTAAAACAACATTACTTAGTTTATTCCACCATCACATTATCCAACAACGCCACAATCTTAAACTCATATGGGGCGGCTGGCAGTTTAGTGACCAATAGCGCCGCGCCAACAACCGAGAGGTCGCCGGTTACAATCCCCGAGCCGACCAGGCGAAAAATCTGCCGATGTGCCCTCGAGCAAGGCACTCAACCCCAATTGCTCCCATAAATCGCTCTAGACAAGAGCGTCTGCCAAATTACCAAAAACGCAAATGTAAATATTCTCTACTTTCTCACCCAACGCACGTCTACGCTCGGTGAGCAAGTTTAGAACACTCTCTCGTCAGATAACCACATGCGTTCCCAGCCATCTCCCAGTCTTTTCATGGCTCCAAAAGCCACACTTTCGCTCTCTCCAGCCCCTCCCCTCGCAACTCTACCTTTTTGAGGAGCTGTGAGGAGCTGCTTCTCGTCCCAGCGCGCCTCCAATATTCCGCCGTTACTCAAAGTACTCCAGTCCATTTATTTAAATCAAATAATTCCCACCTAATTAGTTAAAGTTGGTGCACGTTTATAAACCAAATTATTTCGGTCTAATTGTTTAACCAGTATTTTGCACGGTCAAACATCAAACGTTAAATCAAATAATAAACCAAATAGCCCAAACCAAGCACCTAAAACCAGTATTATTCTATGTCAAACATCAAACCTCAAATCAAATACTAAACCGAATTGTTTCGACACAACTATTCAAAAGCAGTATTATGCTATTTCAAACACCAAACGTTATATTTCAAATGTATCAGTTCAAACGTTTTAGTTCAGTCACACAATTCATCACTTTAGCTTTATGTTCCCAATTGTTTTTAACGGGTTATATGGTTTAAGCAACCACAAATCCAACAGTTATTCCCAAATTATACAGTTTGGACAGCCACAGACGTCTTATGATTCCCAATTTGTTTTCTATCAAGGTATACAGGTTTATCATTCACACTTTCATGCATACGACAACACTCGCACTGTTTAACTTTTTATAGTACCTCCTATGGGTGTCTTTTGTTAACGTTTGCACAATTTAAACCTTATTTCCTATTTGTAATTCTCATTATTTACTGTTTTAAAATATTCTTTGTATTCACAGCCAAAAATGGTACACAGTTAAGCGTAGTATACAGTTATCACACAGCAAAAATAGTACACAGTTATCGCCCTCACTCACAATACACAGTCATAATCCTATCATACAGTCAAATATGTCACACAGTCATAAATGACACCCATGTTCCACACACAATCTATTTGGGCACACAGCCTCTTCTACTATCTTTAAAAAATACTCCGCTGAACCTAGCCATATCCTCGAAGTTATGGACCTTGCCAGTCGCTAGTATTTATCTAAAATCTTCCGAACCTAGCCATATCTCAGTTACGGACCTTGCCGGTGTAATTCTTCGAACCTAGCCGTACTGTCGTAGTTACGAACCTTGCCGATAGCAATTACTTAAACCAATTATTCCCTATATCTAAAATTTCCCGAACCTTAGCCGTATCCTCGTAGTTACGGACCTTGCCGGTGTAATTCTTCGAACCTAGTCGTACTGTCGTAGTTACGAACCTTGCCGATAGCAATTACTTAAACCAATTATTCCCTATATCTTCCGAACCTTAGCCGTATGTCGCAATTACGGACCTTGCCGGTAGATGTCAGCATTGTCTCCTGAACCTAGCCGTCTCTTAGCGGACCTTGCCGGTAGAATCAACACTCTGTGTGACACTCTGGCTCCGGGACTTTTGTATTTGAGCCAGGGTGTATTTGTTTTGTTGGGTTTTGTTGTGGGGTTTTGTTGTATAGGGTGTATTCGTTTGGTTGTGTTTTGGGTGAGTTATTTGTAGTGTCGTGTGACTCCCAATCGGAGGTAACGAGTGTCAGCTGTCGGCTCGTTATCTCTGATTGGGAGCCATATTTAAACTGTTTGTGTTCTCATGAGGGTTGTGGGTTTTTGTTCCTGTTTAGTCATTGTCACTATTGGACTTCACATTCGTCGCTTTGGTTTGTTGTTTTTGGTTGCTTTAAGTAAATAAAGTCAACATGTTCTTTTCACTCGCTGCGCCTTGGTCTCCTTCACTCCTCGTGAACGTGACAGAAAAACCCACCGTAAAAGGACCAAGCAGCGTGTCAAGCGGCAACAGGACCTACCTACACAGGATTTATGGACGCCTATCAAGGATTCATGGACATGGGAGGAGATACTGGATGGAAAGGGTCCTTGGGCACAACCGGGAGAATATCGCCGCCCTCGTGAAGAGCTGGAGGCAGCTAAAGCCGAGAGGAGGCGGTATGAGGAGGCAGCACGGAGTCAAGGCTGGAAGCCCGTGGGTACTACCCAAAAATTTCTTGGGGGGGGGCTTAAAGGGAGTGTGGCGAAGTCAGGTAGGAGACCTGCGCCTACTCCCTGGACTTACCGTGGAGAGCGAGAGTACGGGCAGACACCGTGTTACGCAGTAGAGCGCATGGTGTCTCCTGTACGCAGGCATAGCCCGGTTCGGTACATTCCAGCTCCACGTATCGGCCGGGCTAGATTGAGCGTTGAGCCGGATGTCATGAAGCCGGCCCAACGCATCTGGCCACCAGTGCGTCTCCTCGGGCCGGCTTACATGGCACCAGCCTTACGCATGGTGTCCCCGGTTCGCCCACATAGGCCGGTGCGGGTTATTCCACCTCCCCGTACTGGTCGGGCGACGGGGAGCATCAACCCGGGTAAGGTTGGGCAGGCTCAGTGCTCAAGGGGGCCAGTAAGCCTGCACGGTCCGGTATTTCCGGCGCCACCTCCCCGCTCCAGCCCAGTACCACCAGTGCCTACACCACGCACTAGGCTTCCTGTACGTCTGCAGAGCCCTGTGTCTCCTCCACGCACTAGCTGTATGGTGCGTGTCTCCAGCCTTTTCCCACCAGTGCCTACACCACGCACCAAGCCTCCTGTGTGTTCCCCGAGTCCTGTGCGTCCTGTTGCTGCTCTCCGCACTAGGCCTTATGTGCGTCCCCAGGGTCCAGCATGCCCTGTTCCTGCTCTCCGCACTAGGCCTTATGTGCGTCCCCAGGGTCCAGCATGCCCTGTTGCTTCTCCCCGCACTAGCCCTGAGATGCGTGTCCTCAGCCCGGTACCTCCAGTTCCGGCACCACGCACCAGGCCTACGGTGCGCCTCAGACGGCCAGAGTCTGCCGTCTGCCCAACGGGGCCTGAACTGCCCGTCTGCCCTAAGGCGCTTGAACTGGCCATCTGTACTGAGCCTGCAAAGCCGCCCGTCTGCCATGAGCCTTCAAAGCCGTCCGCCAGACCGGAGCCGCTAGAGCCTTCCGCCAGACAGGATCAGCCAGAGCCTTCCGCCAGACAGGATCAGCCAGAGCCTTCCGCCAGCCATGAGCAGCCAGATCAGTCAGCCAGCCATGAGCAGCCAGATCCGTCAGCCAGCCATGAGCAGCCAGATCCGTCAGCCAGCCATGAGCAGCCAGATCCGTCGGCCAGCCATGAGCAGCCAGATCCGTCGGCCAGCCATGAGCAGCCAGATCCGTCAGCCAGCCATGAGCAGCCAGATCCGTCAGCCAGCCATGAGCAGCCAGATCCGTCAGCCAGCCGCGAGCAGCCAGATCCGTCGGCCAGCCATGAGCAGCCAGATCCGTCAGCCAGCCATGAGCAGCCAGATCCGTCAGCCAGCCATGAGCAGCCAGATCCGTCAGCCAGCCATGAGCAGCCAGATCCGTCAGCCAGCCATGAGCAGCCAGATCTTTCAGCCAGCCATGAGCCGTCCAGCCAGGATCCGCCAGAGCCGTCCAGCCAGGATCCGCCAGAGCCAGCCAGCCAGGATCCGCCATTGAGTCCGGTGCTGTCCCTTAGCCCGATGCTGTCCCTTAGCCCGGTGCTGCCCCTTATCCTGGTGCTGCCTCTTGGCCCGGTGCTGCCCCCTAAACCCAGGTGGGGTAAGTTGGAGGGTGGTCATGTGGAGGAGGCTAGGGAAGCGGGTGGTGACTAAGGTGGGGTGGGGACCACGACCAGGGCCAGAACCGCCACCGTGGACAGACGCCCACCCAGACCCTCCCCTAGACTGTATGCTGGTGCGCCCGGAGGTCGCACCTTTAGGGGGTACTGTGACACTCTGGCTCCGGGACTTTTGTATTTGAGCCAGGGTGTATTTGTTTTGTTGGGTTTTGTTGTGGGGGTTTTGTTGTATAGGGTGTATTCGTTTGGTTGTGTTTTGGGTGAGTTATTTGTAGTGTCGTGTGACTCCCAATCGGAGGTAACGAGTGTCAGCTGTCGGCTCGTTATCTCTGATTGGGAGCCATATTTAAACTGTTTGTGTTCTCATGAGGGTTGTGGGTTTTTGTTCCTGTTTAGTCATTGTCACTATTGGACTTCACATTCGTCGCTTTGGTTTGTTGTTTTTGGTTGCTTTAAGTAAATAAAGTCAACATGTTCTTTTCACTCGCTGCGCCTTGGTCTCCTTCACTCCTCGACGAACGTGACAGAAAAACCCACCGTAAAAGGACCAAGCAGCGTGTCAAGCGGCAACAGGACCTACCTACACAGGATTTATGGACGCCTATCAAGGATTCATGGACATGGGAGGAGATACTGGATGGAAAGGGTCCTTGGGCACAACCGGGAGAATATCGCCGCCCTCGTGAAGAGCTGGAGGCAGCTAAAGCCGAGAGGAGGCGGTATGAGGAGGCAGCACGGAGTCAAGGCTGGAAGCCCGTGGGTACTACCCAAAAATTTCTTGGGGGGGGGCTTAAAGGGAGTGTGGCGAAGTCAGGTAGGAGACCTGCGCCTACTCCCTGGACTTACCGTGGAGAGCGAGAGTACGGGCAGACACCGTGTTACGCAGTAGAGCGCATGGTGTCTCCTGTACGCAGGCATAGCCCGGTTCGGGTACATTCCAGCTCCACGTATCGGCCGGGCTAGATTGAGCGTTGAGCCGGATGTCATGAAGCCGGCCCAACGCATCTGGCCACCAGTGCGTCTCCTCGGGCCGGCTTACATGGCACCAGCCTTACGCATGGTGTCCCCGGTTCGCCCACATAGGCCGGTGCGGGTTATTCCACCTCCCCGTACTGGTCGGGCGACGGGGAGCATCAACCCGGGTAAGGTTGGGCAGGCTCAGTGCTCAAGGGGGCCAGTAAGCCTGCACGGTCCGGTATTTCCGGCGCCACCTCCCCGCTCCAGCCCAGTACCACCAGTGCCTACACCACGCACTAGGCTTCCTGTACGTCTGCAGAGCCCTGTGTCTCCTCCACGCACTAGCTGTATGGTGCGTGTCTCCAGCCTTTTCCCACCAGTGCCTACACCACGCACCAAGCCTCCTGTGTGTTCCCCGAGTCCTGTGCGTCCTGTTGCTGCTCTCCGCACTAGGCCTTATGTGCGTCCCCAGGGTCCAGCATGCCCTGTTCCTGCTCTCCGCACTAGGCCTTATGTGCGTCCCCAGGGTCCAGCATGCCCTGTTGCTTCTCCCCGCACTAGCCCTGAGATGCGTGTCCTCAGCCCGGTACCTCCAGTTCCGGCACCACGCACCAGGCCTACGGTGCGCCTCAGACGGCCAGAGTCTGCCGTCTGCCCAACGGGGCCTGAACTGCCCGTCTGCCCTAAGGCGCTTGAACTGGCCATCTGTACTGAGCCTGCAAAGCCGCCCGTCTGCCATGAGCCTTCAAAGCCGTCCGCCAGACCGGGAGCCGCTAGAGCCTTCCGCCAGACAGGATCAGCCAGAGCCTTCCGCCAGACAGGATCAGCCAGAGCCTTCCGCCAGCCATGAGCAGCCAGATCAGTCAGCCAGCCATGAGCAGCCAGATCCGTCAGCCAGCCATGAGCAGCCAGATCCGTCAGCCAGCCATGAGCAGCCAGATCCGTCGGCCAGCCATGAGCAGCCAGATCCGTCGGCCAGCCATGAGCAGCCAGATCCGTCAGCCAGCCATGAGCAGCCAGATCCGTCAGCCAGCCACGAGCAGCCAGATCCGTCAGCCAGCCATGAGCAGCCAGATCCGTCGGCCAGCCGCGAGCAGCCAGATCCGTCAGCCAGCCATGAGCAGCCAGATCCGTCAGCCAGCCATGAGCAGCCAGATCCGTCAGCCAGCCATGAGCAGCCAGATCCGTCAGCCAGCCATGAGCAGCCAGATCTTTCAGCCAGCCATGAGCCGTCCAGCCAGGATCCGCCAGAGCCGTCCAGCCAGGATCCGCCAGAGCCAGCCAGCCAGGATCCGCCATTGAGTCCGGTGCTGTCCCTTAGCCCGATGCTGTCCCTTAGCCCGGTGCTGCCCCTTATCCTGGTGCTGCCTCTTAGCCCGGTGCTGCCCCTAAACCCAGGTGGGGTAAGTTGGAGGGTGGTCATGTGGAGGAGGCTAGGGAAGCGGGTGGTGACTAAGGTGGGGTGGGGACCACGACCAGGGCCAGAACCGCCACCGTGGACAGACGCCCACCCAGACCCTCCCCTAGACTGTATGCTGGTGCGCCCGGAGGTCGCACCTTTAGGGGGGGGTACTGTGACACTCTGGCTCCGGGACTTTTGTATTTGAGCCAGGGTGTATTTGTTTTGTTGGGTTTTGTTGTGGGGTTTTGTTGTATAGGGTGTATTCGTTTGGTTGTGTTTTGGGTGAGTTATTTGTAGTGTCGTGTGACTCCCAATCGGAGGTAACGAGTGTCAGCTGTCGGCTCGTTATCTCTGATTGGGAGCCATATTTAAACTGTTTGTGTTCTCATGAGGGTTGTGGGTTTTTGTTCCTGTTTAGTCATTGTCACTATTGGACTTCACATTCGTCGCTTTGGTTTGTTGTTTTTGGTTGCTTTAAGTAAATAAAGTCAACATGTTCTTTTCACTCGCTGCGCCTTGGTCTCCTTCACTCCTCGACGAACGTGACACTCTGGTACCATGGTTTTAAACATCACATTTAGCAAAGGTTTGCACGTCCCAATATTGTGCTTATCTACTCATAATAATTTCATAATTTAGTTCACTTACATCAGACAGGTGTTTCACAAAATTAATTTGGATAAAGCCAATGTGCAGATCTTTGGTTATTTAACAACAGGTATCTGCTTACCTTTTTAGAAGCCCGGGCAGTTTGTGAAACACACGGTTCGATTAAAGAGTTGACCAAATGGGCCGGACAGTATCCAGCGAAGTCCCTTCTACCAGACCGCGTCGGGGTCACCAATTGTCAAAGTCGCGTCAATTCAAATCTGGTATTAGGAACAAAAGAGGTCAACACGACTTCTAAGGTATACTAGTTATTTTAATTAATGCAAAAACCTTCAATGGTAAATATGATGTTTCGTATATACGGGCTCTCTGAGATGTCTTGCAGAACACCCCAGACAACTAACACATTGTTCCAGAAACAATACCCAAATACTCTGACAGAGGGAGTTTCCCACTTCTCTGCTGGCCAATTAGAGTAAAGACTTGAGCGTGGTTTAAACTTTCTCAGCCAATCCGTTGATTCAGGGGTTGCTCTCATCTCCTCGGCACCATTTGTTACACACTTCAGCCAGGCACAAGATTATCATAACAACCTATCATAGTGAGAAGAGCCAGCTCCCTTAGACATCATTCCTATGTCAAAGGAAGGCTCACAGATCACAAATAACTATTATAGTCTAGCATTTGAAGACACAATCCTTATCTTATTTTTACCCCCTAAAGCAGCTCTTCACATCAATCACAGCCTTGCCAGGTGTCACAGCCTACATTAGCCCAGTCAAGACTGCATTCTTTCTAAGTTAGTCATCCCATCAATTTAGGAGAATAATAAATCCCCAATATTACATAGCTAATTACTGTAGACTTAAGTTATTGATGTAACCTACTAGCTAGATCAATTAACATAGTTTTTTCTCATTGTAATATTAAATGGTGGTCACAAACTCTCACTTAACTAATGTTGGTTATAGCTTTAAAATTAGGATCCTATACCTTAAGTATTTGGTGATGGTAGTTATGTAGCTAAGTAACTGTCTTTCTCTTTTCCTTTTCTTCTTATTTCAGAGAAAGCATGTACACCATCTTAAGAGGTATGGAGAATTGACGGCAAACACACTGAAGAGAAAACATGCCCCTAAGACTCCGTCCACCATCAAGCAGAGCACATTACTGAAGACAGTGTCTCAAAAATCCATCAACAAAGCTGTGGTGAAGTATGTGGTCCAAGGGCTCCAACCATTTGCTGTTGTAGAACAAGAACCATTCAGAGAGTTTGTCCAGGATCTGCAGCCTAATTCAAAGATCTTATCAAGGCCCACACTGCGCTCCAGGATTGATGAAGCCTCCACGGAAATGAAGAAGAAGGTGACTGAGGCCATGAGAGGAGTTGACCACATCGCCACCACCACCGACTGCTGGTCTGCAAGAAGAGAGAGCTTCATTGGTGTTACAGCCTACTGGATAGACCCTGACCGTCTCAACAGATTCTCTGCAGCCCTGGCCGGTAAACGGTTGAGAGGATCGCATACCTTTGATGAGTTGGCAGGCGCCCTAAATGACATCCATTCTGAGTTTGAAATCAGGGGTAAGATTGTGAGAACAACAACAGACAACGGCTCTAACTTCTTGAAAGCTTTCCAAGTTTTTGGAGAAGATGAAAACAATGAGGCAGTGGGTGGTGAAGCAGCTCAGCCAGGACAGGAATATGGTGAAGAGGAACAATAGGTGTTAGGCTATGGTTCAACCCAGCACTCAGAGAAACAACACGACAAAGGGAAGTGGAAGAAACAAAAATATTTAATCAAAGTTAAAATTGTCTTAGTCCAAAAACAACTGAAGTAAAGGAACAGAGTGGGCTAGTCGGCTCCGGAGGAAGGAGAGGCTGAGGCAGGCAGGCAGGCAGGCAGGCAGGCAGGCAGGCAGGCAGGCAGACCGACAGGCAGGAAGGCAGGCAGGTTGGGAGATATGTCCGAAAACTAAAGACAAAACAAACGACAGGTTAAGGAGAGTGGAGAGCCAGGCTGAAGACAAAGACAAAATAACTTTACTGGTGAGCCAAGTTACCGCTCTGGTAAGAACAACGATCTGGCGCGGTGGAGAGCCATGCCCAGGAATAAGTAGTGCAGGTTGATGAGAGAATAGGATGCAGCTGCGTAGGCAGGAATCACTGGAAACAACCCGCAGCTGCACAGGAGAGGCAGATCCTGAGCACGCCCCCTGATCCACTCCAGACACACCCACATAAAGGGGACAAACACACATACAGATACAACAGAAAAAGAGGGGACAAAACAAGGAGGAGGGGAAACAGAAAAGGGAGAGACAAGCTGCCCACATAACAGTACCCCCTCAATGGTCGCCACCTGGCGACCCACCAGGCCTGTCAGGGTTGTCGTGATGGAAGTCCGTGATCAGCTGAGGATCCAACACAAAACGCTTAGGGACCCAAGACCTCTCCTCTGGTCCATAACCTTCCCAATCGACTAGGTATTGGAGACCCCTACCCCGCCTCCGAGAGTCCAGGAGCCTACTGATGGTGTAGGCCGGATGGTCGTCAATGAGGCGAACAGGTGGAGGTGGATCAGCCGGCGGACACAAAAGGCTGGAGGACACAGGTTTCAGTTGGGAGACGTGGAAAGTAGGGTGTATCTTCATGGCTGAAGGCAACTTCAAACGAACCGCAGCGGGGTTAATGATGGACTCCACCACAAACGGACCCAGGTACCGAGGAGACAGCTTGCGTGATTTGGTACGAAGAGGTACGTTCTTAGATGACAGCCAAACCTCTTGACCAGGATGAAACACAGGTGCGGGAGTCCTGCTCCTATCCGCTGTTGTCTTGTTCCTGTCGGTGGTCCGAAGCAATGCTTCCCGAGCGTCGCTCCACACTCTCTGGCAGCGGCGGAGGTTCTCCTGAACCGAAGGAACAGCCAATTCCTTCTCCTGAGCAGGAAACAGAGGGGGTTGATAACCCATGGTAACCTCGAAGGGTGAAAGACCGGTGGCAGAGGCGGTGAGGGGAGTTGTGGGCGTACTCTATCCAGGGCAGATGTTTGGCCCAGGATGATGGATGTTGAGCAGCCACACAACGAAGGGTTGCTTCGAGGTTTTGATTGGCTCTTTCTGTTTGACCGTTGGTCTGGGGATGAAACCCTGAGGACAGACTAACGGAAGCACCCAAAGCAGAACAGAAAACCTTCCAAACACGGGAAGTAAACTGTGGGCCTCTATCAGATACGATGTCCACAGGTATTCCATGGGGACGGAATACATGTTGGACTAGGAGGTCCGCTGTCTCACTGGCAGACGGTAATTTTGGTAATGCTATATAGTGGACAGATTTAGAGAATCTGTCCACAATGGTAAGTATAGTATCATTACCTTCAGACTTGGGTAGGCCGGTGACAAAATCCATGGCAATGTGGGACCAGGGACGGCTGGGAACTGGGAGGGGTAGCAGCAGCCCCGAAGGGGACTGATGGGAGGCTTTGCCCCGAGCACAGGTTGAACAGGCTGCCACAAAAGCCCGAACGTCAGTTTCCATTGAAGGCCACCAAAAATGTCTCCTAAGCAGCGTCAACGTGCATCTCATCCCAGGGTGACCAGCAAAACGGGAGGTGTGAATCCACTGCAACACCTGAGACCGGACCGTCTCGGGAACAAAGAGTAGGTTGGGAGGTCCATCACCCGGTCCCGGGTCCGTGGCAAGTGCAGTCTTCACAAGAGACTCGATCTCCCACTGAACAGCCGCCACGACGCATGAGGAAGGCAGGACTGCCTCAGGCTCGCTGGTCTCCGAAGGGTCAGCAAACTGGCGGGACAAAGCATCTGGTTTAACATTTCTTGACCCCGGTCTGTATGTAAGAATAAAGTTAAACCTACTAAAAAACAGGGCCCATCTGGCTTGGCGTGAGTTGAGTCTCTTAGTGGCTTGGATGTAAGCCAAGCTTTTTGTGGTCAGTCCAGACCACAAACGGCAGTTCAGCTCCATCCAGCCAGTGCCGCCATTCTTCCAGTGCAAGCTTGACCGCCAGCAGTTCCCGGTTTCCAACGTCGTAATTCCGTTCTGTGGGTGACAATTTCTTGGAGAAAAAAGCACAGGGGTGAAGCTTTTGGTCAGTGGGGGAGCGCTGGGAGAGGACTGCTCCCACACCTGAGTCCGACGCGTCCACCTCCACAACAAACTGCAGAGAGGTATTGGGGTGTATCAACACGGGGGAGGTGGAAAACAGTTCCTTCAAAACCCCTACCGCCTGCTCCGCCTCAGGGGACCACCGAAAAGGGACTTTAGGAGATGTGAGTCTTGTAAGGGGTGCCACCACTCTACTAAAACCCTTAATGAATCTACGGTAGAAGTTAGCAAAGCCCAAAAATCGTTGAAGTTGCTTACGGGTGGTGGGTGTGGGCCATTCCGTCACTGCCCGGATCTTCTCGGGGTCCGCCTTCACCTGCCCGCTCTCAATTATGAATCCAAGGAACGATGTAGACTGTTTGTGGAACTCACACTTCTCTGCTTTGACGTACAGCTTGTTCTCCAAGAGCCGTTGAAGGACTTGACGGACGTGTGACTCATGCTCCTCGGGTGACTTGGAAAAAACAAGAATATCATCCAGGTATACAAAGACAAAACGGTTCAAAAAATCCCTAAGAACATCGTTCACCATGGCTTGGAAAACCGCAGGGGCATTTGAAAGCCCAAAGGGCATGACCAAATACTCAAAATGTCCCAGTGGAGTGTTGAAAGCGGTTTTCCACTCATCTCCCTTTCGGATTCGGACAAGGTGATAAGCATTCCTGAGGTCGAGCTTGGAAAACACTGTGGCGCCATGCAGAGGTTCAAAAGCTGAGTTGATGAGTGGAAGGGGATACTTGTTTTTAACAGTTATGTTGTTTAAACCCCTGAAATCGATACAGGGGCGTAACGACTTGTCCTTCTTTTCCACGAAAAAGAAACCTGCACCCAAAGGAGACGACGAGGGACGGATTATGCCCGAGACCAGAGAATCACCAATGTACTGCTCCATTGCCTCTCTTTCCGGTCGGGACAGATTGTATAACCGACTAGAGGGCAAGGGAGCACCAGGAAGCAGTTCAATAGGGCAATCATAAGGCCTATGTGGTGGTAGAGACAGAGCCTTGTCCTTACTGAAAACCTCCGCTAAGTCATGGTATTCTTTGGGGACAGATGACAGATCAAGAGGAGCTGAGGGAGGAGTTGGGTTACACTTAGTGGGGGAACCGCTGACCTCAGGCACTCGGAATGGCAGTTAGTGCTCCAACTGAGAATGGTGTGACGTGTCCAATCAATTTGTGGGTTGTGAAGAGCCAACCAGGGAAGCCAAGGATTAGGGAGGTAGCTGAGCCAGACATAACTCTTAGCTGAATGCTTTCACAATGATTGCCAGAAATCACTAGGGAAAGCGGGGTGGTTTGATGAGTTATCTCCGCGAGGAGGCGCCCATCAAGGGCTGTGACCCGAATGGGGGTAGGTAGTGGCTCCATGGGGATACGAGCTTGTGTAACGAACTGGTGGCTAATAAAGTTATCTTCTGCACCTGAGTCTATGAGAGCTGAGAGTGGCAGGGAATGACTCTGGAAACGTAAGGTTACAGGTACTTGTAATCGGGGAATGATGGGTTCAGGATCTAACTCTGGGCTCGCAAGTAGACCCACCGTTACGAAGCGAGCCTTGTCTTTTGGCCGCTTAGGGCATGTAGCCAGAATGTGTGTGGCGTCTCCACAGTACAGGCACTCACCCGCCTGGAGGCGCCCGTTGCCGCTCTGCTGGAGGTAGTCGAGCTCGACCCACTTGCATAGGTTCCTCCTCTGTGCTCGGGATGGAATCAGGAACAAGAAGCTGCCGACTCCGGAGAGGCGAGACTCGAGTGGTTGAAGGCTGGGGAACTCGTCCTCCTAGATGTGGCCGATCGCCTCTCTCCCGACGCCTCTCCCGCAACCGATTGTCTAGCTTGATGGACAGGGAAACGAGAGAATGTAAATCATGTGGCTCATCACGAGCAGCCAGTTCATCCTTAATGGCTTCATTCAAACCGTTTAGAAATGCTCCTTGAAGTGCCACATTGTTCCACTTGGAGTCCGCTGCCAACGTCCAGAACTCAATAGAGTACTCTGCCACACTGTTAGAACCCTGCCTCAAATTAAAAAGTATCTTGGAGGAATTACCCACATGGTCAGGATGGTCAAAAACAGTCTTCAATTTAGCAGAGAAATCAGCAAAAGTCAATCCAGTCAAAGTTTGATCTGAGCACACAGCCTCAGCCCAAACCAGAGCTTTCCCTCTTAACAGCCCCAGAACATAATGTACCTTAGATGAATCAGTAGAAAACGACAGTGGTCTCTGCCGAAAAAATCAAGTCACACTGAAGCAAAAATCCCGGCACTTGTCCAATTCTCCATTGAACGGTTCAGGCGACGTGACAGGGGGTTCCCGACGGAACGAAGCCTGCCTAGTGTCCGAGGAAACAACTTGGGGTGCATCAAACTGGGGGTCAGAGAGAGATGGAGAACTGATAACAGACAATTTAGAGACGTGTGTAGTTAACTGAGTCACCTGGTTCAGCAGTTGATGATTATCTTCCACAAGAGTCCGAATCAACTGGTCATGCTGTCCTAGCAACGTTCCTTGAGCCTGGATAGCTTGTTGGAAGCTGTCTTTGTTTGCCCCGTGCTGTTTCTCTGTTGGGTCCATGGCCAGATCGTTCTGTTAGGCTATGGTTCAACCCAGCACTCAGAGAAACAACACGACAAAGGGAAGTGGAAGAAACAAAAATATTTAATCAAAGTTAAAATTGTCTTAGTCCAAAAACAACTGAAGTAAAGGAACAGAGTGGGCTAGTCGGCTCCGGAGGAAGGAGAGGCTGAGGCAGGCAGGCAGGCAGGCAGGCAGGCAGGCAGGCAGGCAGGCAGACCGACAGGCAGGAAGGCAGGCAGGTTGGGAGATATGTCCGAAACTAAAGACAAAACAAACGACAGGTTAAGGAGAGTGGAGAGCCAGGCTGAAGACAAAGACAAAATAACTTTACTGGTGAGCCAAGTTACCGCTCTGGTAAGAACAACGATCTGGCGCCGGTGGAGAGCCATGCCCAGGAATAAGTAGTGCAGGTTGATGAGAGAATAGGATGCAGCTGCGTAGGCAGGAATCACTGGAAACAACCCGCAGCTGCACAGGAGAGGCAGATCCTGAGCACGCCCCCTGATCCACTCCAGACACACCCACATAAAGGGGACAAACACACATACAGATACAACAGAAAAAGAGGGGACAAAACAAGGAGGAGGGGAAACAGAAAAGGGAGAGACAAGCTGCCCACATAACAATAGGAGAGTGAAGAAGTGGAGTTTGTTGATGTGGCAACAATCCTGAATGAAGATGATGGTTTTGAGTACCAGCTGCCGAAGCACCAGCGCTGTGCTTGCCACCTACTCAACTTAGTATCTACAGTCGATGCCCTGAAAGCAACATCCAGTGAGGCTTACCAAAAAGTGTCCCGTTCAACATTTGGCAAGTGCCAAGCACTTTGTAACAAATGCGGAAGATCCACACTTGCAGCCGAAATAGTTGAAGATGCTTGCGACCTCCAGCTGCTGCGCCCGAATGCTACAAGGTGGAACTCCTGGTTCATGGCTGTAGAAAGAGTCCTGAGGATCGTCAAAGACAAAGGAGAGGCGGCCATCAGAGTTCTCTGCACAGACTTCGAGGTTCCAATGTAAGTAAGGATTATGTATTATTTTGTCATAATGTAAGGTCTTAAATGTTGTCTAAATCATCTGTTGCAGTGTTTCCTGACCCTTTGCTTGGGGACTAATAACTGTTTCACATGTCGTAGCCATACACTATCATTGTATCCGTAAGACTGTTACCATTCAGAAAAGCTCAAACCAAATAAAAGGTCTGGCTGTTTTGCTTTTTGGATTTACGGCTCTTACGTTTCATACTTTTACTTTTGATACTTAAGTACATGTACCTTACGGCTATTTAATATCATGTACTTTAAGACTTTTACTCAAGTTGTATTCTAATGAGTGACTTTCACATTTATTTGAGTCATTTTCTGGTAAGGTATCTTTACTTTTGCCTACCACTTCGCGGATGAGCCGTTGTTGCCTTAGATGTTTCCACTTCACAATAACAGCACATACAGTTGACCGGGGCAGATATTTGACGAATTGACATGTTGGAAAGGTGGCATCCTATGGCGGTGCCACGTTGAAAGTCACTGAGCACTTCAGTAAGGCCATTCTACTGCCAATTTTGTCTATTGAGATTGCATGGCTGTGTGCTTGATTTTATACACCCGTCAGCAATGGGTATGACTGAAATAGCTCAATCCAAAAATGTGAAGGGGTGTCCACATACTTTTGTATATGTAGTTTAATTTAGTAGGTCAAAGCTGTGTGCTGGAAAACCTTGGTAGAGCATGGTTGGAGTAGGCACTCTGGGGCTCTTGAATTTCCTTTCTTTTTCGGCTTCAGACCAATGCCTACTTCTCACTTAAAACGTAGTTTTGGTTTTTAATTTCCATGGCTTTTACACTGGAAGGTGATTATACAAAATTATACAACATTTCCACATACAAAAGGTGTCTTTCGAAAATGTAATTTGCGCTTCAAATTATGTGAAAGTAAATAGTTGTGCTTTGTCTCACATCATTTATTGGCTAAATTCATGGCTAGAACTTTTGTAGGCGCATCGTTAAATCTCAGAGCTGTTTCCCAAAACCATTGTTAATAAAGTTGCACTTGACAACAGTCATTTACCGACTGCCTCACCCCACTCGTAGAACAGTTAACTGGGTCGTTAGATGTTTTTTTTACCCTTCTGCATCACTTTATACACAGAAGATCTCCGCTGAACAAATAATGAAGATGTTAATCTGTCTCTCTGTGACCACCGATAACTTCAGAACGAAGTTGACTACAATACAAAGTACCGACCGGCGCCACTATAATGAATGCCTGCCTCCGGTTCAAGCGTTCTGCTGGTCCAGTGTGCTGAAATAGTAGTACTGTCATAGATTTCTGTGGAAGTGGTTGCACTGTGTGTTGTTGAGCCGACCCTCTGGTCACACTTTATTACTATGGTTTTGTTGGGGTCGTCAGGTCTCCTCTAACACATCTGTGGAGAAAGGCGGCAGTAGAACAGTTATTGTTCCTCTCCATCTCAGCCCTGTATCCCCTCTGTCATTCTTAATGTGACGTCCCAGATTATTAAAGAAAAGAGGGACTGTCACTGTACCATCCTGCCTGTCGAGAACAGGGGACATTAATGATTGGATTCATCCATCACTACTTGGTGGCAGGGTGTGTCTCAATGGAGTCACACAATTCCTCAGCTCTTGTGAGTGTTTGCTTTTGTCCCTCTATTTGTACATTAGGTGAGGTGAGTTTCCCTTAGTGTTGTGAAGTGCTTGGGAACCATAACCCTGACCGTATGTAATTCCACTCATTCGTTCTGATGGGAATGCTACTAGATTCCCTCACTCTCAACCCCTTCAGTCTAATATAATTATAGCCTTGGTTGCGTTCTGAGATTTTGATACTAGTGTGTGCGCGTGTGTGTGCGCGTGTGTGTGTGTGTGTGTGTGTGTGTGTGCATGCAAGTGGATTACTTTAGTCTTGGAGGTAAAGGGCTCAATCTTTTTTTGTGCTGATTAGCTGTGCTCAGTAAGACAATGAGCTGGGGTAGGGATACACCAGTACCAGCATGGTGCGGCGTGGCACGGACCGTAGCGGTGTCTAATCACCTTTCAGAGATGCAATTTATCTCCTATCTTTGTGGGAGGGAGGCCTATTTGACTCAAGGAGGCTCAAGGAGCAGTTCGGCTGTGAATGGTGGGAGTCTTGTCTGTGTGTGAAATCTTAATTAAAACCCTCACAGGGAGATGTAGGTGGAGGGGAGGTGTGTGTGTGTGTGTTCGTGTGTGTGTGTGTAAAACGGGCAAGTAGAACATGTAGATGGAGGAGTGTGTTTTATTTTTTATTTTATTTCCATCGATGAAAATACAAAATGATCAAATGATTGCCGGCATGAAATTGCAGGACGAAGGCCGTGGCACATAGTGCGGATAAACAATGGGTCATGGATGTATCCTTGTGTGTGTGTGTGTGTGCATCTGTGTGTGTATGTTATAGCGATAGCTTCCTTATCTCCTGTAAAGAGAGTTGTCATTTGTCATAGAGTCATGGTCCCCCCAGCAGGAGGCCATAGCGTTCTCTTAATGAAGAGAGCACCTCTCCTGTATTCAACAAGAGAAAAGTCACCAGTTAACAAACACTGCATCTTCTGCCTTGTGGATTGCAATGTACTGCATGTCCATTCCATCAATGCATATTCACTTTGCTTTCTTTCTCAGTATACTGCCATTCACTGCTTTGTTGAATAATGTCCTTTATATCTTTGGTTTATCTCTGGTGATGACTATGATGATTAGGCCATCATGACCTATACTGTATACTTCTTCCTGACCATGTGAACCGACCAGGAAGTACTCCTGGCCCTTGTCATAACAGGTTAATGTCATGCAAATTAAACTGTCATGCTGATCAGGTAAAATGTAGATCTGTCCCCATGGAGCACCCCTACTCCCCTGCTTTTCCTCCACAAATTTTGTTATCTGGCCTTTCAGGTCTTCATAACAGTGACTTCTTCTCCCCTGGCCACATTGATGTTGTCACGAACGTTGAGAGACGGGTTGGACCAAGGTGCAGCGTGAAAAGCGTACATGTTTATTAAGTCAAATAAACATACAACAAAACAAGAAACCAACGTAACATGAAGTCCAACGGGCTATACACATACCAGCCTAACAGGAACATAAACAAGATCCCACAACTAAGGTAGGCAAACAGGCTACTTAAGTATGATCCCCAATCAGAGACAACGAGCGACAGCTGCCTCTGATTGGGAATCACACCCGGCCAAACCTAGAAATACAATTCTAGATCCTAAACATAGAAATTCAAACAGAGTTTCACACCCTGACCAAATTACCTAGAGAATAACAGTCTCTCCAGGTCAGGGCGTGACAGATGTTTACCTCATATGTCTCCTCATGTGAAGATTATCAAATTATTAATGGACCCTGCCATGGAGTTGGACTTTATGATTATTCATTTTATTTTTCGGCACAGGCTGCTGCCACAAGCATGGACCAGAGTATTGGAGTCAAGAGAATAAAGAGAGAAGAGAGAGAGGAGAGGAGAAACGAATGCACACATGACATTTTCATGACTGAGAACATGTAGGCCTATCAGCTAATTACTAACTCGTCATTGGCTGGAGAAGAAGGAAAAAGTATATTCTAAATGTAGTTTCTCTTGCTACTCACAATTATAATTGATCCAAACAAACAAAGGAGATTATTTATATACTGCATAGAGCATGTTGTCTTCATTTATTGTTGTCAACTTGTTTGTGTCCCCACCCCTAAAATGTACCAAGGTAGTACAATGAAAAAAATACCACTACCATGGCAGGAAAATACCATGGTACTGGTGCAAATACCATTGTATTTTTCTGCCATGGTAGTGACCAAAAATACATGATAGTACCATGGTATTTTTTTCTGCCATGGTAGTGAAAAAAATATCATGTTTTTTGGTCATTGTATTACCATGGAACAAATATGCACTGTGGTAGTACAATGAAAAAAATACCATAGTTTTGTACTAGCAGCATGTAGTGAAACATGATGGCATGGTAGTTGTTTACAATGTATTATCATGATGGACTGTGTCCAACCATTTTTTGCGTAAAGTGACCAAAAACGTAGTAATTTATGGTACTCACATAATGCCACATTGACTACTCGCTCTACAATGGCAAAGCGTAAGCCTAGTGTACCCTCTGAAACCTCTTAAGCTCATAGTGAAAAACCACAACACACATGGTCTAGTTTTGTAGTGTACCCTCTTAAACCTTGTGACGTGGAGTCTGACACCTTGAACAAAAGGTTTAAAATAATTAGTTGATCTGGTGCTTTTCTCTTCAATACAGTTTTCAGTAGGCTCTCTCTCATTTAACTGACTAGGCTACTCGTATACATTTCTAAATTTGTAAAAAGGTATTAATTATCATCTTATCGCATACATTTTCATCATGTCATTCTCAGCATATCCCTAACCACAGCAAGTTACAATGTTTCCCTTTGTTTACACTCTCTGTGTGAATGTACGTTGGAGTCCTCTGTCACCATGACTATGACAGGCTAGCTTGACTGCAGCTAACATTAGCCGACGCTAGCTTCTGTGCTAACTGACCTTTCTATGCTAATTGACTTAAATTAATTAAACTATCAAAATGTCATCAAAGAATAACAACAATAATATCATTACACTCCGCTTAACTCTGTGTTTCATATCATATGCTTTATAACTCGCTCACCATGAAGATAATTTGTTTATCTGGTGCTTCTCTCTTTAGTTGGCTCTCTCATTCAACTGACTCACTGACTAGGCAGGCTAGCGCGAGAGCCACTGTAGAGTGAGAGCGCGTAAAGCAACAAATAAAGCAGGGATTCCCAAACTTTTTCGGCCCCATTTTGATATCTGAAAATTCTCAGGACCCAAACCATGTGATTTTTTTTTAATTACGAGCCAATGTTTGCCTTTTTATTTGGGGCTATGGCAGTCAATTGAAAAATATTCTAAAAGTATTTCTGACTCAACATCACATACTTTCAATGTGAGGCTATGACAAATTAGTCTGACATAATGTCTCTTATCTCACCACCACTAATGAGATGGTCTCAAAGCACCTCATCGCTGCTGTCACATCCAACCTGGATTGACATTTGGTTTTAATGCAGACTAGAGCACTGAATCCAGCTTCACACAGATATGAGCTGGCGAAGGGTACCAAAACTCCTCCGTAGTGACCCGTACATGCGTTGTCTGCAGCATTCGGTCACATGACAGCCCGATCACCTGTTCGATTTCACTTACCAGCATGTCAACTGAGACAGGATCACAGTCAAAACGGATTGGGAAGTAGGTCCCAAAGTGCTCTTACAAGTGTTGTGTGGGACACTTACTGATGCGGTTTTCTGTTAGAAACATGCACAGCCAAGGGAAGGGGGCATGGTTCGCTTTTGAAAGACTCTCACTTCAATAAGAATAATTTCCTCTGAATCCACTGATCACTCATCTGTAGAATGTTTTTGTATTTCCCCTGCATGCTTGCATTCAGTTTCCCAAATATGTCTGTTACATAGGCAAGGAGACACATTATTATAATATTTTTTTTTACATACATTGTGAATGACAACAGTTCCTCTCTTAATGCAAATTATATTTCCAACACTCACCCTTGATAACCACCAAGCCTCGGTGTGAAATACAACATTGTCATGCTCTGATCCCATATCTCCACATAGTTTTGCGAACAGGCGTGAGCGCAGTGGATGTGGTTTGATGTCGATTACAATCGAAGTTACCTGCTACAGTATATCTCAGAGTTCTGTGCTCAGCTCTTTTGCCGCCAGTTGCTCTTGGTGTATTAATGCGTTCATATGGATGAGGGAGACACATTCACAACTATAGTGCAGAGGCCCATCTGCACAAAAGCCCACCATTCTGTCAGGGTTGAGTGTAGAGGTAACGTGGAATCACACGCAGGACACACAGAGGTTCGAAACAGATGTCTTTAGTGAAGTCCAAGGAAACAAGCCAACCACGGCAACAGGCCACAGGCGAACAATTACGCACACTGGTAAGTACCAAAAATAAAAGTGCACAACGTGCGGGACTCTCTCTAACAAAACGAATACAGAGAGAACAGAACAGCGAACTAACACAACACGTGACATAGAACAATTACACACAACACCTGACCAAACACAAGAGAACTAAATAGGACGCATAATGAACACTAACAAGGAACAGGTGTAACAAACAGACAAAACCAATCAAACATAGAAACATAGAACGGTGGCAGCTAGTACTCCGGAAACGACGACCGCCGAAGCCTGCCCGAACAAGGAGAAGGAGCAGCCTCGGCCGAAACCGTGACACATTCAATCCCATGGAATCTGTTTTTTGTCAATATAGCCACACAGCACATCCCCTGTGATGTTTCATGCTCGGGAATCATGAGACAGAACAATATGTCCTCGTGAATAGCATCCCCCGACATGTATAGCGAACAAAAAGTCAATGCATGGGCATCTCGGCCCTCACAACTAAGATCCATTTGGAGAGCAATTTTTCTGAGGTCTTGACTGATTTATTTTGATTTCCCCATGATGTCAAGCAAAGAGGCACTGAGTTTGAAGTTAGGCCTTGAAATACATCCACAGGTACACCTCCAATTGACTCGAAGGATGTCAATTAGCCTATCAAAAGCTTCTAAAGCCATGACATCATTTTCTGGAATTTTCCAAGCTGTTTAAAGGCACAGTCAACTTAGTGTATGTAAACTTCTGACCCACTGGAATTGTGATACAGTGAATTATAAGTGAAATAATCTGTCTGTAAACAATTGTTGGAAAAATTACTTGTGTCATTGCCAAAACTATAGTTTGTTAACAAGAAATATGTGGAGTGGTTGAAAAACAAGTTTTAATGACTCCAACCTAAGTGTATGTAAACTTCCGACTCCAACTGTATATATAACTTCACCGCATCAAAGGGACGATGGACGGGGCCATGTACCGTCAAATCTTGGGTGAGAACCTCCTTCCCTCAGCCAGGGCATTGAAAATGGGTAGTGGATGGGTATTCCAGCATGACAATGACCCAAAACACATGGCCAAGGCAACAAAGGAGTGGCTCAAGAAGAAGCACATTAAGGTCCTGGAGTGGCCTAGCAAGTCTCCAGACCTTAATCCCATAAAAAATCTGTGGAGGGAGCTGAAGGTTCGAGTTGCCAAACGTCAGCCTCAAAACCTTAATGACTTGGACAAGATCTGCAAAGAGGAGTGGGACAAAATCCCTCCTGAGATGTGTGCAAACCTGGTGGCCAACTACAAGAAACGTCTGACCTCTGTGATTGCCAACAAGGGTTTTGCCACCAAGTACTAAGTTATGTTTTGCAGAGGGGTCAAATACTTATTTCCCTCATTAAAATGCAAATCAATTTATAATATTTTTTACATGCGTTTTTCAGGATTTTTTTGTTGTTATTCTGTCTCTCACTGTTCAAATAAACCTACCATTAAAATTATAAACTGATCATGTCTTTGTCAGTGGGCAAACGTACAAAATCAGCAGGGGATCAAATACATTTTTCCCTCACTGTATAGCCCATAGAAACGCATTGAGTAACACATTCATAAATGGCAAAAAATACAGTAAAAAACACATAATAAGGAATAAGGTTTTGAAGTGTCTGCATATATCTAGGAGGTACAGTATAAGAAAGCTCAGGAAATATTTTTGTTTTTTGTACACATATTTAACCCCTTCTTTCTGTTGGCACAAAACTACCTCCATACTTCCATTCATTCGTATGGGCAACCTTCAGACAAAACCCGTGACAAAACTGAAGGCAGACATAGGCGGATGTGGTGGATTGAAAAAAACATATTGTCGTAGTAAATATATTATGTTATAGCTTGGTCTGGCTAAAATTTTGTGCATGACCCATCTTGTGTTGGGCCTTCGGATTTAATACAATGGACAAAGACTTCTATCTTGTCGGCCTTGTCAGCAGGTGGCTAAGAACAACACCCACGCCATAGGTCTCTCAGTCCTTCCAACTCACGAGTTCTCCCATGACACACACAAACACAAACACACACACACACACATTATTACTGATAACACACGCACACACAAAATCCCTTCTCTAGGCTGAACATCTGAAGACGGAGAACCCGACTCAGAGCCAATGCAACAGTGATGCTAACCTGGAGGGGACCTCGCCCAACTCATCAGGACCAATCAGAAGATCAGAACTCCTAGAATCAACCTACTTTATTTTATTGTATAAAATGTCAGCACACAATGTTTAGGGGCGCGCTCTCAGATATCTCCCTACGAGGTTGACGAACGGGTCCGTGCACGCTATTTACAGATATCTTTACCTCTGAATAAACTGCCTCATATTATACAATTATCCACCTCGTCCAAAAGTCTCTACTTGGTCTCCGTTCTCCAGTAAACTTGTTTTATCAACAAAACTTGGTAGCAGAGGAGGGTTTTCTAACTCTGAATTCGGTCCATAAAAGTTGATAGAGACAGGAGACAAGTAAGAGACGGATCTGAAAGGACGGGTGACCTGTCCGCAGGAGCAGCCGGGAATCCAGCTCGCCTCAGGAAACTGATCTAGACGGCCGTCAATACAAAGGTAAGCAGAACCTGTTAAAACAAAATCTGCATATTGTATTGTAGGATAAACCCAAATTATGATCAGTAGTACTGGGCGTGAGTATGGATTACTGATAAATTTATAACATATCTATTATGACTCAAAAGGCACATATGTAAAGATATCTGAATTCTTTAGGTTTTTACTGTTGAAATGTGACTCTCTAGGGGAGGAGTCTAGTTACAGAGGTTGAGGTTCACGAGAGACGGACCCTTTTATTTTTTGCTGTTGATATCTGAAATCTTAGGTTTTTACTGTTGAAATGTGACTCTAAGAGAAGAAGTCTAGTTACAGTGGTTTTATTTCCTGTTGAAATGCGGCTTTCTAGTGAGAAGCCTATTACAGTTTTTGGTTCCAAGCGATGGACCCTTTTATTTGATCCACAAGAGAAGGATCTGGTGACTTGATAAAAAGATTCAGATAGTCGGGTTGAGTTAATTCCGTGAGAATCCAAGTCCAGAAAAGGTTCTCCCGACTAGACGCCAGTTGAATGGTTTAAACGACTGGGAGTCTCCTTGAGGAGAATCAAAAAAATAATAATAAAAAAATACAAGTTCAGATAGTCGGGCAATTTGGTTGACGTGGCACTCAACTATATGTACTGTGAGGAACTTAAACTGAATTCGTGTGTTGATGCTGATATGTAATGAAAAATGTAATTGTTGAAATGATAACCTGAATGTTGTGTAAGATTGGCCGTTTCATGAGACTAACTAGTTGATAACTTTTAAGAGGACCACCGAGTCCTATTTTGCCTGTTATGTAGCCGCTGCGCTAAAAGCTGACTTGAACTTTTTCCCTCTTGGGGTGTTGGTATTTAAATAATTCCCAAAATTAAATTGATAATTATTTTGGGAGCGCTCGAGTTTGCTAATATATTGTTCCAAAGGGGCGATTCTGATACCTTTTGGGAAAATATATAATAACTCGAATACCTGAAAAACAATAATAACTTTTGCAAAATAATTCCCAAAATTAAATTGATAATTATTTTGGGAGCGCTCGAGTTTGCTAATATATTGTTCCAAAAGGGCGATTCTGATACCTTTTGGGAAAATATATAATAACTCGAATACCTGAAAAACAATAATAACTTTTGCTAAATAAATCCCTAGAATTAGATTGATAATTATTTTAGGAGCGCTTGGGTTTGTTAATGTATTCTTCCAAAAGGGCGATTCTGATACCTTTTGGGAAAGTATATAATAGCTCGAGTACCTGAAAGACAATAATAACTTTTGCAAAATAATTCATGGGATTAAATTGATGATTGTTTTGGGAGCGCTCGGGTTTGTTAATATATTGTTCCAAAAGGGCGGTTCTGATACCTTTTGGGAAAATATATAATAATTCGAATAATTGAAAAACAATAATACCTTTTGCAAAATAATTCCTAATAATAAAGCATTGAACATTTTTTGTGTACGAGGGTGGGACATCAGAGATAAATCTCAGTCAGCGCCAAGAATACATTGCTGGATTCGGCCAGTGACGGGCTAAGAGCACCAAGATAGTCTAATAAACTGTATAACCATGGCAACCACTACCGTCCCAAAACTCAAATTTAATGAATATCTAGATCAAAGAATACAGGATAGAGCGGGAGGGAAAGAACAGTATAAGACAGTAAAGAAAGTGTGGGAGGGAGTGAAACTCAAATGGACACAGGCAGGTTACTTTAGCGGGGGTGCCCCGTCTAAAGGGCAACTCATCTCTATGGAGATAGAGCTAGGGGGAGGCAGTGAGGGAAGGAACAGAAAGTGAAGTGAAAAGGAATAAGTCTCACTTATTCAAGAAGGAAGGGACTAAACACAGAGAGAGAGCAGAGGCTGAGCTAAGGATAGGTACGTGGGCAATTGAGGAAACACGACGAGCACACCCATACAAGAAACCAGACATGATGGGTGTGGTGATTGAACCCACAACTGAGACAACACCAATAGTGGGGACACAGTCCATGAGTGACATACCAGCGCCCTCAGCACCACTGTATCCGACCCTGCCACAGGAAGCGAAGAGCACACCACCCGCATACACACCCACTCCTCCAACTAACCCTTATAACCCATTCCTAAGTCCTGCAGTGGTACAAGCGCCTGTGTTCGTGGTGCAAGGAGGACACCTAGAGGGGAACATGGCACTAAGCGTAGGGCAAGGAGTACTTCACTGTGTGGAAGTCCGAGCCAACAGCGAGCCACAAGGACGAGAGGAGCCACACCCGGCCGGCGGAACCCAACCCAGACCCAGTCCCACAAGTGGGGGTTCCAACCCAGAGTCCCTGGTAATGATGACTCAAAACCAACCGTCAGATCTATACAGGAAAGGGGGAGCATCTGGCCTAAGACAAGCAGCTGCACCCAATCAGCCTAAACCCAGACTCTCAGAATGGTTTGTCGAAAGGGGAAGTACCCAATCCATGACAGAAGGGGGGTGCAGGGGACAATGAGCTTTGGGGGTCGATAGGGTCTGGCTCATTAAGAAGCTCACGGGGGGTCTCAATCGGGGACCCACCAAGTGAGGATGATGAAGGAGAACAAAGGAAGGAAGAAAAAACCTATGAGGCTGAGTGGGATGCGTGTCAGGGACAGGCGTCACATAACACCACCATAATAGAAGAAGCAGAGAAGGGGAAGACCTGGGCCTTGAAAGGGGTGATGGTGGGGGAAGTTGTTGACTTGCATGAACCCATCAGAAAATCTGCCAGACTTAGGGAAAGGGGATTGAACTCCCAAATGCCACTTAGACCAACAGCAGACCGACAACATGAAGAATACCAACCCTGGAAGATGACTGACCTGACCGCCCTGATGGATCAGATGCCCAGCCTCCATGGTGGAGCGTCTGCTTGGCTGTTGCAACTTCAAACCCTTACATCTGGATTTAGGCTTGCTCTGGCAGACATGAAGGCACTCTTGGCCAGGGCCACAGATCACACCACCATGATGGTACTGACAAGAGAGGCAGGTCTGGAAAAGAGCGGAGGTGTGACGCCACCGGAAGTCTATAGAACTGTGTTGTGGGAAGTTCTGAGGAGGGCATATCCTACCGAACGAAACCATGCAACACTGACCTCTTTTACCATCGGTCCTGGGGAACAGCCAGCTGCCTACCTGGACAGGGCCAAAACCACCTGGAGAACGGTCCATGACGAACCATATGATCACTCCGACACCACGTGCAGCATGTGGAAAGAGATGGTGGTGAGCGGGACCCCAAGTGACGTTCGAACCAAACTAAGGGGAACTGTGGGATTAATGGCACTCCCTAGGGCGCAGTTTAACTCCCATGTTCATCATCACATCACCCAATACAACAAAGACAAGGGAGGGGCGGAAACACATGTCCAATCCCTGCAGGTGCAGCTGCTCAAACTACAACTGAAAGAGGCACAGAAGGGAGATAAGCCAAAGAAACAGATGGTGGCTGAAGACCAACCTGACATTTCTCAAATAATTGAAAAAACTGTCTCACAAATGATACAAACACAACAGCCGCCTCCAACAACACTCCCAACGATCGCAATGGTGCCTCAGCCATACTATCAAGCACCAACTCCACCGTATCAGCCACCGGTGGCACCATACCAGACTCAATGGGGACAGCCAAGGCCACAAGGTAATAGGGGGGCCTGTTACAATTGTCATCAATATGGCCACTCTGTCAGATGGTGTCCATTACCACCTAGTCCGCAACAGCAACACTGGCTGGCAAACAGGGGTAGAGGTTATGCCTTCAGATCAAGAGGAGGCCCAAGACCGATGTACCAGCCACATGCTGCCCTACCAGCATATAACCACCCACAACAAGACCCAAACCAACAGCCTAACCAGCAGCCAGCTCCTACCTTCCAGGGCATGTCAGACGAATATCCTCCCTGGCCCTGAAGCTGCCCACCACCACAGAACGGGAATGGGGGTCAGCATTTTCCACTTCATACTGAACCAACTGTCATGTGTGAAGTGGAGGGAGTTACCCACCAATTTTTGGTAGATACAGGATGTACGTACTCTGCCATAAGATCTCGTCAACCACTCTCTTCGGAATCAATACAGGTGGTGGGGGTATCAGGAACACCCGAAGCACAAAACAAGACCATACCATTGCTCTTCCAATGGGGCCCTTCCAATTTGAAGCATCAATTCCTATATTGTCCCAACTGTCCAATCAACCTATTAGGAAGGGACCTATTGTGCAAACTGAAATGTTCAATCTACCTTACCGAAAAGGGTGTGGAGGTTTCCATTGATCCCATTACCTCCACACCAGTTCATCCAGTTAGGGTGCTGATGCTACCCATCATCCCAACTCCAGTGCTCTCCCTGACCCAAGAAATATACTGGTTGAAGTGCATCGAATCCGGCCAAGGAACCCCTGAGGTTCAATTCAAGTTCAACCAGCTGAGACAACTCATTTACACATTTCACCCATACAAGACTCCTCAAGCTGAAATCCACTGTACACTTAATGTGACTGATAATGATGTCAACCCATATACCGATGACTGGGATGAAAACATGATGCACCTGACACCAACAATCAGATGTTGTACCATAGTGTGTGGACAGGAAGGAGTGGCTGCTCCGGTTATCCTACCTTCCCATTTGAAATCCTGGTACCTACTGGGCGAAGAATCTGCTCCCCATGTTACACTGGCAGTTGGAAACGGTTTTGAAGCAAGGAGCCTTGGGCCTATGATCAGAAGAGCATCCAAACTCCAGTGGGAACCCACCCACCTTCCTGAACGTTTGACGCTCCCAAGACACCATGGTAAACCTTACACAGACCACCCCTCATCACAAGCACTGCTTTCCACCATTGATGAAGGCATATGGACACACACCCCATTTGATGTTGGACAACTACAGGTGGCACCAGTCACCATCACCTTACTCAACCCTGATCAAATTCCTATCTACCGAACACAGTACCGTCTGAAACCTGAACAGACCATGGGGATCAAACCAACCATAGATGGGTTGTTGGGAGCTCGTGTCATATATCGCACTGTGTCTCCATGGAACACACCAATCTTACCAGTCTTGAAAACAGGAGGTGAAACATACCGGATGGTACAAGACTTCCGAGCAGTGAACGACGTCACTGCACCCATTGACCTACCTGTCCCTGACCCTCACATTACACTGAGTAATCTCTCACCAAAACACCAATACTTCACCGTTGTGGATCTGGCTAATGCCTTCTTCAGCATTCCACTGGATGAGGCTTCACAGCCTCTCTTTGCCTTCACATATGAACATCAACAGTATACGTATTCGGTTCTTCCACAGGGTTACAGGTGTTCTCCCGGAATCTTCAATCATATCCTAAAGACACACCTGGCTGAATTGAAAATCCCTGAAGGAGTGATACTCATCCAATATGTAGATGACCTTTTGCTGGGGGCTCCCACATCTGATCTCTGTCTACAAATGACAAAAACCCTACTTGACTTCTTGGCTGTCAAAGGCTACAAGGTCAAAATGAGCAAAGTCCAGTCCTGTCGCAGAACTGTCCTTTTCCTTGGCAGAGAAATCTCAGGAGAAGGTGCTGGTCTCTCGAAATCCCACCGAGATTCCATACTCCATCATCCACGTCCCACCACAGTGTCAGGCATGTTGTCCTTCCTTGGGTTGACAGGGTACAGCCGTACCCACATCCCTGACTACACATCCAGGACTGAACCACTGAGAGAAATAGTGAGAGAAGCAGGACCAAGAAACTTACACTCCTCACTTACCTGGACACCTGAAGCATCAACAGCGTTTGCTCTCCTAAAAACCGATCTCTCGGTGGCAGCAGCTCTGACAGCACCCGACTACAAAAACAAATTTCATCTTGATGTTTCTGAAAAGGAGGGGTTCACTTCTTCCATCCTTTTTCAGAAACAAGAGGGGGAGAGAAGAGTACTGATGTATCATTCCTCTAAGTTGGACCATATTGAAGCAGGTCAGACAACATGTTCCAGGTACGTGGCTGCAGTGGCAAAAGCTATTGAAAAAACCGCCCACCTGGTAATGTGCCACAAATTGGAAATCCATACGCATCATGGGGTTGCAGCATATCTGATGAGCAAGGAATTCACGTTCAGCGCTGAAAGAAAGAACAAAATCCAGAATAAATGCACCCAATCACACATTACTTTTGTCAACACCGACAAAAACATGGCAGACGCACTCAATGCAGAAGAAGGGTTGGCACACTCCTGCGAAGAGAGGGCGGCACAGGAACTGAAACTGCGACCAGACTTGGGAAACGAACCCCTTACCAATCCTGATCTATGGTTGTACACCGATGGATGCTGCTATAGAGGAGAAGAAGGGAACATAGCAGCATATGCAGTGGTACAGCAGCTTCCAGACGGGTCACACGTGACCCTGGAATCAGACATCATCCCACAACCTGCCTCAGCCCAACTAGCTGAGATCATTGGTTTGACTCAAGCCCTGGAAAAGGCTGAAGGAAAGACTGTGAACATCTACACTGACTCAGCATATGCTCATGGTGTCACGAGTTGCTAAGCCAGAACCCAGAAGCAGACCAGGACAAGGTAAGTTGAAACGAAGGTGAGTGTTTATTTACAAGTTCAAGAGTGATGCTGAATAATCCAGGGAACAGAGCGGGCGGCGTTGATTAGTTGTTGGGGGTGCAGTGGTTGATCCCATCCTGGGTCGGCAGCCGCCGACCACCAGGCAGAGGTTGGATGAAGGTTCCGGACGGGTGACTGCAGATGGAACAAAACGGGGGTAAGTAAGCAACAAACCAACAAGGTGCAAAAACAACAAAACTAACGCTAGGCTCTAAGACTGATACTCTGGTAAACCTACTGTTCATGGCTAACGATCCGGCAGGGAATGGATGTTAGGCCAGAGCCTAAGAAGGGTGATGATCAGGACCAGGTGTGCAGATTGCTGATGGGATGCAGGTGCGGAAATCAAGAGAGCTCCCCGGAGCGTTCCAGAACCCTCGGGAAACTGGAGATCACGAACATAACAACTAGTCCACAGACAGGACCCGACTCAGACTGCCGGGATCGTTACAGTACCCCCCTCCGACGAACGCCACCGGGCGGACTCCCCGGAGCGCCAGGATGGAGGCGGTAGAAGTCACTGATGA
Source organism: Coregonus clupeaformis (assembly GCF_020615455.1). NCBI lineage: Eukaryota > Metazoa > Chordata > Actinopteri > Salmoniformes > Salmonidae > Coregonus > Coregonus clupeaformis. Next base: position 498,869 of record NW_025533569.1, on the reverse strand, counting down.
GGTCAGCATCTAGGACCTGTCGCCGCGGAATCCAACTCCTCTCTTCAGGACCATACCCCTCCCAGTCCACGAGATACTGGAAACCCCGGCCCCGCCGTCTGGAATCCATGATGCGACGCACCGTGTAGGCAGGACCACCTCCGATCATCCGAGGAGGAGGAGGAGGAGGCGGAGGAGGCAACAGAGGACTGAGGAAAACAGGCTTGAGGCAGGAGACATGAAAGGTGGGATGGACTCTGAGCGTCCTCGGGAGTTTGAGTCGAACTGCCACCGGATTGATCACCTTCTCCACCACAAACGGACCAATGAACTTCGGTAACAACTTCCTAGACTCAGTCCGTAAAGGAAGATCCCGTGTGGCCAACCAGACCCTATCTCCGATGGTGTAGGTGGGAGCGGGGATCCGGCGACGATTCGCCTGGAGCTGATACCGGTCCGAAACTCTAAGGAGTGCTTTTCTGGCCCGATGCCAGGTCCGGTGGCAACGACGAATATGGACCTGAACAGAAGGCACTGAGAGCTCCTTCTCCTGAGAAGGGAACAAGGGAGGTTGGTAGCCATACAGGCACTGGAAGGGAGACATCCCAGTGGCAGATGTAGGGAGAGTATTGTGGGCATACTCAACCCAAGGCAACTGAGAGACCCAGGAGGTGGGGTTGGAAGAGGCCAGACAGCGTAGCGTGGATTCCATCTTCTGGTTGGCTCTCTCCGCCTGACCATTAGATTGGGGGTGAAAACCAGATGTGAGACTGACTGTAGCTCCAATGGCCAAACAGAAGGACTTCCAGACAGCAGAGGTAAACTGAGGGCCACGGTCGGAAACGATATCACTGGGCAACCCGTGGACCCTGAAAACCTCCCTAACCAGGATCTCGGACGTCTCCGAGGCAGAGGGAAGCTTGGCAATAGGCACAAAGTGGGCGAACTTGCTGAATCTGTCCACGATAGTCAGAACGACCGTGTTCCCCTCAGAAGCGGGCAACCCAGTGACAAAGTCCAGGGCCAGATGCGACCATGGTCGCCGGGGAATAGGAAGGGGGTGAAGTAGTCCAGAGCTGGGCCGATTGGTACTCTTATTCTGCGCACACACTGGACAGGCAGCAACATAACCCCGAGTATCCTCGGCCATGGCAGGCCACCAAAAACGTCTGCGAAGAAACGCCATTGTCCGAGCCACGCCAGGGTGACAAGCCATCTTGCTGGCGTGGGACCATTTGAGGACAGCAGGACGAACCGACTCAGGCACAAACAACCGACCGGGTGGACCGTTACCGGGACCGGGCTGAGTCCGAAGGGCCGCCAGCACCTCCTCCTCAATCTTCCACATAACTGCTCCCACGACGCAGTTCCGGGGGAGAATTGTCTCGGTCTTGGACCCACTCTCCTCCGTCTTGGAGAACATCCGGGACAAGGCGTCCGCCTTGCCGTTCTTAGATCCAGGTCGGAACGTCAGGGAAAACTTGAATCGTCCGAAAAACAACGCCCACCTGGCCTGACGGGAGTTGAGACGTTTAGCCGATTGCACGTAAGCAAGATTCTTGTGGTCAGTCCAGACAATAAACGGTTGCTCCGCCCCCTCCAACCAGTGGCGCCACTCCTCCAAGGCAAGTTTCACCGCGAGAAGCTCCCGGTTACCCACATCGTAATTCCTCTCCGCAGGCGAAAGGCGACGAGTAGTAAGCGCAGGGATGGAGTTTACTGTCCGTGGAGCATCGCTGCGACAGGATGGCGCCAACTCCCACATCAGACGCGTCCACTTCAACGACGAACTGACGGGCCGTGTCCGGTTGAGAGAGAATCGGTGCGTTGGTGAATCGCCTCTTCAAATCCAGAAACGCTCGATCCGCCTCCGGATTCCACTTGAAGGTCCTGATACTGGAAGTCAAGGCAGTTAACGGAGCGGCCACACGGCTGTAATCCCGGATGAATCTGCGGTAGAAATTCGCAAACCCCAAAAATCTCTGGAGCTGCAATCTCGTACCGGGCTGGGCCCATTCCAGAACCGCTCTAACCTTCTCCTGGTCCATCCTAATCTCTCCCCTGGAGATGATGTACCCGAGAAAGGATGTCGTGTGGGCGTGAAACTCGCACTTCTCGGCCTTCACGAACAGGCGATTCTCCAACAATCGCTGCAGAACCTGCCGGACATGCTGGACGTGGTCGGAAGGTTCCTTCGAGAAGATCAGAATGTCATCCAGGTAAACAAACACAAAGAGACCGATCATATCTCTCAGGACGTCGTTCACCATACTCTGGAATACCGCTGGAGCATTGGTCAGTCTAAACGGCATCACCTGATACTCGAAGTGACCCATCGGTGTATTGAAACCCGTCAACCACTCGTCCCCCTCTCTGATCCGGACCATGTGATACGCATTGCGTAGGTCTAGCTTGGTGAACACCGTAGCACCCTGTAAGGAGTCGAAGGCAGAACTCATCAAGGGCAGGGGATACTTGTTCTTGACCGTGATGTCATTCAACCCCCGATAATCAATACACGGTCGAAGAGAGCCATCCTTCTTACCCACAAAGAAGAATCCTGCCCCCAGGGGTGATGACGAGGGACGAACGAGACCAGCAGCTAGGGACTCCTTGATGTAGGTCTCCAAAGCCTCACGTTCAGGTCGGGAGATACTGTATAACCTTCCCTTGGGGTAGACAGCTCCAGGGAACAGGTTGATGGCACAATCATATGGTCGGTGGGGAGGGAGTGACAGAGCCTTCTGCTTACTGAAAACTTTCCCCAAATCGTGATATGTCTCGGGAACCAGGGACAAATCTGGGGGTTTAGCCTCAATCACCTGACTGGGAACCGAATGGGGGCAGGCAGTCTTGAGACAGTTAGCATGACAATCAAGGCTCCAACTCGTTACCTTGCCCGTCACCCAATCGAACGTGGGATTGTGTTCCTTCAGCCAGGGGTATCCAAGGACCAGAGGAACCTGGGAAGACGGCAGAATGAAGAATGAAATCATCTCAGAATGATTCCCGACAACCGCATCTTAACCGGTTCAGTCCTCATCGTGATACGTGCCAGACTACTGCCGTCCAGAGTGGTAGCTTCAATGGCTTCCGGCAATTGCTCCTTGGAAAGCCCCAGCTGTTCCACCAACTCGGCATCTAGAAAGCTTCCATCGGCACCTGAATCGATAAAAGCGTTAATCGCTAAGCTCTGATTCCTGTTCATAAGGGTAGCCGGGAAACGGGGTCTGACAGAGGTATTGAGAGGTCGAAACTGGCTCGCTAAAAGTCCTCCCAACTTTAGCGAGCCGCGCAGTTTGACGACCCGACTGGAACCTGAGAAGCTGATCGGTTGGGACGGAGCCCATTGCTTCTCCCTCCTTCGCTCTCGGACTCGATTATCCACCCGAATAGACAAGGCTACCAAGCTGTCCAGGTCACTAGACTCCGGATAGGAGATCAACTCATCCTTGAGCTGCTCCGACAGACCCTGGTAAAAGGCCGCTTGCAGAGCCTCCTCATTCCACCCACTCTCCACAGCCAACGTCTTGAACTCGATCACGAAGTCGGCCACGCTGCGAGTTCCTTGGCGAAGCGAAAACAGGCGCCTAGCTGCGTCCCTCCCTCGGACGGAATGGTCGAAGAGCTTCCTCATCTCGGCCGTGAACCCCTGGTATGAAGCCATGCAGGGATCCTGTCGTTCCCAAACGGCTGAAGCCCACTCCAGCGCTCGACCACGCAGCAACTCAATCACAAAGGCTATCCTAGCCTTGTCTGTGGCATAAGAGTAGGGCTGTAGATCGAACACTAATCCACACTGCATAAGGAAGGAACGGCATCTTCCCAGCTCCCCCTCATATTTATCCGGTGTCGGAACCTTGGGCTCACGGAAGGACACAGCTTCAGAAGCGGCAGGCGAGATGGGTGAAACCGGTAGTGGATCTTCCACCGGACACTTGCGTTGGTTCTGGACCTCCGTCAGACCGGTAGAAAGGTTCCGAACTGACAACGCGATCTCCTGTAGTACCGTGCTATGATGGCCCAACATCTTCTCCTGCTGGGTAATGGCATGGCGAACAGAGTCCAGGTCCGCTGGGTTCATTACTGGCCGGATCGTTCTGTCACGAGTTGCTAAGCCAGAACCCAGAAGCAGACCAGGACAAGGTAAGTTGAAACGAAGGTGAGTGTTTATTTACAAGTTCAAGAGTGATGCTGAATAATCCAGGGAACAGAGCGGGCGGCGTTGATTAGTTGTTGGGGGTGCAGTGGTTGATCCCATCCTGGGTCGGCAGCCGCCGACCACCAGGCAGAGGTTGGATGAAGGTTCCGGACGGGTGACTGCAGATGGAACAAAACGGGGGTAAGTAAGCAACAAACCAACAAGGTGCAAAAACAACAAAACTAACGCTAGGCTCTAAGACTGATACTCTGGTAAACCTACTGTTCATGGCTAACGATCCGGCAGGGAATGGATGTTAGGCCAGAGCCTAAGAAGGGTGATGATCAGGACCAGGTGTGCAGATTGCTGATGGGATGCAGGTGCGGAAATCAAGAGAGCTCCCCGGAGCGTTCCAGAACCCTCGGGAAACTGGAGATCACGAACATAACAACTAGTCCACAGACAGGACCCGACTCAGACTGCCGGGATCGTTACACATGGAGCAGTCCATACAGATGGACCACAATGGGTCAGACGTAACTTCACCACAACAGGAAACCTTCCGATCAAACACAAGGCACAAATGGAGAGACTGATAAAAGCAGTCTCACTACCTGAGCAGGTGGCCATCATGAAGTGCAAAGGACATCAGCAACTCAAGAACAAAGTCAGCGAGGGAAATGACGCAGCTGACAAAGCAGCCAAGAAAGCTGGGGGCTACACTCCAAGACAGATGGTGCTGCAGACTCAACCAGCTAGAACAGAACTCACAGACCAACACATAAAGGAACTACAATTCACAGCGGGCCCGTATGAGCACTCGGTATGGGGACAGATGGGAGCCACCAAAGGACCTGATGAACTTTGGAGATGCCATGACGGCAGGTTGGTGGCCCCAGCTAATCTCTGCCCCGAGCTGATACGTGAGGCTCATGGGCCCACCCATGAAGGGAAACTCAAAACTTTACAGAAGGTTTCCCATATTTGGTGGCACCCACACATTAAGGACATGACAGACTTGTTTTGTGATGAGTGCAGCATTTGTGGCAGCCACAACCCAAAGAAACCTTTCCAAACACCCATGGGTTCATACCCAGTACCTAATGCATGTTTTCAGGACATTAGCATAGATTACACTGACATGGGGGCTGATAATGTAACTAATGGGAAAAGGTACTTATTGGTAATGGTAGATCGATTCTCCAAATGGGTTGAGGCAATACCAACAGCACGTGAGGATGCTAGGTCGGTCATTAAGTGGCTGCAGACTGAACTCATACCAAGGTATGGGGTTCCAAGACAAATTCGATCCGACAACGGGTCCCATTTCAGTAACCAACACCTGAGACAGGTGGAGGAGAGGTTCGGCATTGTGCACAAGTTTGGGTCTGTGTACCGGCCGCAATCTCAGGGGCCTCGTGGAGCGCGCCAATCAAACTTTGAAGGCTAAGATAGCCAAGGTATGTGCAGGTTCAAAGTTGACGTGGGTTGAAGCTCTGCCCTGGCGTTGATGGCCATGAGAGCCTCTCCAGGAGCAGGCACCCATCTCTCTCCACATGAGATTATGACTGGTAGAGTCATGCCTGGTCCACCAAGGGAGGGAGGTCATATGCCCGCCCTTGATGTACAACAAATTGTAATGTCTGAATATGTGAGAAAACTAACGGAACTCTCTGCAGCTCTCTCCAAACAGATTCACAAGGTCCAAGAGGGGGAGCTGACGGGAGATCCGGCGCTGCTGAAGGTAAAAGTTGGCGACTGGGTAAGGATCAAGGTTCACAAGAGAAAGTGGCAAGATCCCAGGTGGACTGGACCGTACGAAGTGAAGGAGGTTACTTCACACTCAGTCCAGGTCAAAGGTAAATCAGGCGCACCTTGGCACCACTTGACACATTGTACACCAGCACCAACTCCTTCCAGAACCCTGACTGAAGTCAGAAGTGATTTAATCACATTAAATTCGGATCAAATTCTTGACACCAACACTATCTGAATATGTGGAGGAGACTCCCATCTTCAGATACTGGAGGGGGAAAGACAGAGGAGGGACAGACCACCATGGGAGAGACTGGGGTGCTCTGCTCCACTCCTTGTTTTGCTGATTGTAACTATTGGGGTTACTCTAGGAATCATACTCTGGTCAGTACAGCACATGACACAGACACCCATTACACCCACTAGTAAACCTAACGACACATTCAATGCCACAACCATACGTCCGACCAACCTGCACTCCGACACATTGAGCCCAGATCAGAATGTAAGCCACAGCCACCACGTAAATAAACGACAAGTTGTCTCTAACACCCTTTCCTGTGGGCCCAGACAATTGTATAGAAGCACCACATTATGTATACCCTTTAATGTTACCACTACTGCGACAGTGCCGTGGGTAGACTTCAGAGACCTTTCCTACTACCGTGACTGGGACTGGTATATGACAGTGGGGGACACCCATAGCGATTGGACTTGGACAAACTTGGTATGTGAGACTAATTATGACTGGTCCAGTTGCACCTCTACTACATTAGGAAAACAATGGAGGAAACTCTTGACTTTGACAAAAAGCTCTAAAGGACTCAAATTTACTATCTATCCTGGTATTGCATTAGGCTGCCAGGACTTTAGACTTGCTCCTTATGTAAGCTGTACCACTGCACCAGTCCATTGGAATGTTCGAATTTGTCATATTAATAACACAAAAGCACAGGCTATTAATGAAAATGGTAATAAGAATAATTCTATTATTTTACTTACCACTCCACCTACTTTGGATGATGTAATCCTGACCGCTACAGGTGTCTCCGGCCTTTCTAACAACTGGCTCTTGTTGACTGAGGAAGCGGCAAAGGTGACTCATCAGAGTTGTGTGGTTTGTATGGGGGCACGGCCATTGCTTCGCATTATCCCTGCCGCCATTACGCCAGAATGCTTCCTGTCTGTCATGAAACATGACAACCCTTCCGCCAATTGTACACTATGGGACGTAGTTCATCCCTTGGTTACTAAAGCAACTAAGAAACCAATTTTTTCCTATCAGGTGGCTAGAGCTAACTTTACCTGTGTTAATCTCACGAAAGGTCTACCATTGTTGGGTATGGTACCTGTTGGATGGTGTCGGTTTATCTATACGCCTAATGCTGAGTTTAAACCTGTTTCCAGGGCTGATGTCTGGTGGTGGTGTGGAGGCGTTCATCTGTTTGATGGACTGCCTGGAAATGCCACAGGCACCTGTGCACTAGTCTCTCTTTTGCTACCAATTTCTGTGTATCCAACAGGTGTTCAGGAGCTGGTGACCCATGTGTCTGACTTAAATCCTACCAGGACCAGGCGCGCTGTGGGCCCTACTCATGGGGACCCAACCTACATTGATGCAATTGGGGTCCCTAGGGGGTACCAGATGAGTATAAATTGATTGACCAAGTAGCCGCAGGTTTTGAATCTTCATTTTGCTGGTGGTGCACAATTAATAAAAATGTTGACAGAATCAATTATGTCCATTTTAATGTTCAAAAATTAGGCAATTGGACACAACAAGGTTTTGAGGCGGTGCATGGCCAGTTGGCTGCGACCTCTCTCATGGCTTTCCAAAATCGTATTGCTGTCGACATGCTCCTGGCTGAAAAAGGAGGAGTATGTGCTATGTTTGGTGAACAATGTTGTACCTTTATTCCCAACAATACAGCCACAGATGGCAGCTTGACTGTCGCCCTGGAAGGGTTACGAACTCTTAATGGCAAAATGAAGAGCCACTCAGGGGTGGATACTTCAATGTGGGACTCTTGGATGGATGCGTTTGGTAAATATAAAACGCTTGTTTCTTCTATACTTGTATCCATCTCTGTTTTTGCTGCAATTCTAGTGCTTTGTGGATGCTGTTGCATTCCATGCATACGGACGCTGACAACCAGGATTATAACCACCGCTATTGATCCGCATCCTGCAGATAACGGTCAGATGTTTCCTTTGCTTGCTATTGACGATGCTGACCAAGGATATCTGGATGATGAATAGCATCTAAGCTTTTGTCACGTCTCTTGTGAGACGTGAAGAGGGGGAATGTAAAACTTTATCTTCTGATAAAGTTTTCCCTATTTTGCCAAATTGCAGCATTTAAGCTTTATGTCACGTCTCTTGTGAGACGTGAAGAGGGGGGAATGTAAAACTTTATCTTCTGATAAAGTTTTCCCTATTTTGCCAATTACACTGTTAGCTTGTGTCACGTCTTAAGTTTTCCTTCTTTACTGTTACTTGGTCACGTCTCTGGGGAGACGTGAAGAGAGGGATTTGTCGTAGTAAATATATTATGTTATAGCTTGGTCTGGCTAAAATTTTGTGCATGACCCATCTTGTGTTGGGCCTTCGGATTTAATACAATGGACAAAGACTTCTATCTTGTCGGCCTTGTCAGCAGGTGGCTAAGAACAACACCCACGCCATAGGTCTCTCAGTCCTTCCAACTCACGAGTTCTCCCATGACACACACAAACACAAACACACACACACACACACACATTATTACTGATAACACACGCACACACAAAATCCCTTCTCTAGGCTGAACATCTGAAGACGGAGAACCCGACTCAGAGCCAATGCAACAGTGATGCTAACCTGGAGGGGACCTCGCCCAACTCATCAGGACCAATCAGAAGATCAGAACTCCTAGAATCAACCTACTTTATTTTATTGTATAAAATGTCAGCACACAATGTTTAGGGGCGCGCTCTCAGATATCTCCCTACGAGGTTGACGAACGGGTCCGTGCACGCTATTTACAGATATCTTTACCTCTGAATAAACTGCCTCATATTATACAATTATCCACCTCGTCCAAAAGTCTCTACTTGGTCTCCGTTCTCCAGTAAACTTGTTTTATCAACAATATCTATAGCTTAAACTGATGGATTTTGATGGGAATGTTTTTATTATGCTACTTAGTCTATTGATGGGTGCTAATACAGGACTAGTAAAGGCCCAGAGCACTACTTTTGTGAAGATTTTTTATTTTTTTATTCTGATTTTTCAGGGGATGCTGCAGCACCCTCAGAACCTCTACTTCCCGTGGCAATGGAGTCATGGATGGTAACTCTACAGTTCACTCAAAAATAAAAGACACCCTGGGAAATATGCAAATTAGGCTTTACACTATACAGTGTTAAAACAACACCCAAAAATAATTTACTGTAACACTCTAGGCAGAGCTATGCAAACACCACAATCAAGTTCATTTGAACACTTTAAGAGTTGAATGGGGAAAAATGCAACAGAGGTAAAGCTTTAACACTTTCAAAAGTGTTAATTTAACATCAGTTCAGTGGGACTTATATGTTCACTGAAAATGGTCTACATTTAACACTTTCAGTTAAATGTACACCATTGATTTTGCTGTGCATGTTGAATAATAATTACTGTATAAATGAACATGCAAATGCAATCATTTATGTCAACGTGTAAAATATGTAAGTTGAAACCATTATAAATTATGTTAAAACGTATGATTGTGTTTGTGTAACAAGTTGCACAGCCTTTTTTAGTTAAGATGCCCAAATAATAATTTATACTTACTGTAAATGAACATATGAGACAAGTTTTCTCAAATTGGAGCTAAGTTTGGGCAACCAATTTAATTTTTTTGTTCAGGTAACACGTGGACCGAAAAGTTGAGTAAATGGGAAAAAAAAGGCAGTGGAACCAGTTACTTAATAAGAATTATTTGAAACAACTACAGTGGTGTGAAAAAGTGTTTGCCCCCTTCCTGATTTGTTATTTGTTTGACACACTTAAATGTTTCAGATCATCAAACACATTTTAATATTAGTCAAAGATAACACAAGTAAACACAAAATGCAGTTTTGAAATGAAGGTTGTTATTATTAAGGGAAAACAAAATCCAAACCTACATGGCCCTGTGTGAAAAAGTGTTTGCCCCCCCTGTTATAACACAACTCAACTGTGGTTTATCATACCAGAGTTCAATTCCTCTAGCCACACCCAGGCCTGATTACTGCCACACCTGTTCTCAATCAAGGAATCACTTAAATAGGACCTGCCTGACAAAGTGAAGTAGACCAATAGATCCTCAAAAGCTAGACATCATGCCGAGATCCAAAGAAATTCAGGAACAAATGAGAAAGAAAGTAATTGAGATCCATCAGTCTGGAAAAGGTTATAAAGCCATTTATAAAGCTTTGGGACTCCAGTGAACCACAGTGAGAGCCATTATCCACAAATGGTGAAAACATGGAACAGTGGTGAATCTTCCCAGGAGTGGCCGGCCGACCAAAATTACCCCAAGAGCGCAGCGACGACTCATCCAGGAGGTCACAAAAGACCCCACAACAACATCCAAAGAGCTGCAGCCCTCACTTGCCTCAGTTAAGGTCAGTGTTCATGACTCCACCATAAGAAAGAGACTGGAAAAAAATTGCCTGCATGGCAGAGTTCCAAGATGAAAACCACTGCTGAGCAAAAAGGACATTAATGCTCGTCTCATTTTTGCCAGAAAACATCTTGCTGATCCCCAAGACCTTTGGGAAAATACTCTGTGGACTGACGAGACAAAAGTTGAACTTTTTGGAAGGTGTGTGTCCCATTACATGTGGCGTAAAAGTAACACCGCATTTCAGAAAAATAACATCATACCAACATTAAAATATGCTGGTGGTAGTGTGATGGTCTGGGACTGTTTTGCTGCTTCAGGACCTGGAAGACTTGCTGTGATAAATGGAACCATGAATTCTGCTGTCTACCAAAAAATCCTGAAGGAGAATGTCCGGCCATCGTTCGTGACCTCAAGCTGAAGCGAACTTGGGTTCTGCAGCAGGACAATGATCCAAAACACACCAGCAAGTCCACCTCTGAATGGCTGAAGAAAAACAAAATGAAGACTTTGGAGTGGCCAAGTCAAAGTCCTGACCTGAATCCTATTGAGATGCTGTGGCATGACCTTAAAAAGGCAGTTCATGCTCGAAAACCCTCCAATGTGGCTGAATTACAACAATTCTGCAAAGATGAGTGGGCCAAAATTCCTCCACAGCGCTGTAAAAGACTCATTGCAAGTTATCGCAAACGCTTGATTGCAGTTGTTACTGCTAAGGGTGGCCCAATCAGTTATTAGGTTGTAGGGGGCAATCACTTTTTCACACAGGGCCATGTGGATTTGGATTTTGTTTTCCCTTAATAATAATAACCTTCATTTCAAAACTGCATTTTGTGTTTACTTGTGTTATCTTTGACTAATATTAAAATGTGTTTGATGATCTGAAACATTTAAGTGTGACAAACATGCAAACAAATAAGAAATCAGGAAGGGGGCAAACACTTTTTCACACCACTGTAGATTAGTGGGTGTTGTTTTTACAGTGCTGACATTTTACAGAATGATTAGTGTCTTGGCATTTCTCACCATCCATAACATCCATTCTTAATTAAGTTTCTGCGTGTGATTATTCACTTTCTCTGTGCTCTATGCCCCCTATATAACCCCTGTACAACGACTGTGGATCTTTAATGTAACATATGATGACACGCTTTAAGGTATGTTCATTATATAGGAGCCATTGTGTGTGTGTGTGTGTGTGTGTGTGTATAATACTGGTCACCCACTGATTTCACCTGTTGAAATCAATTATTTGTTTCTACAGAGAGGTCCCTGTTACTAAAGCAACTTGCATGAGTGGTTGTTATCAATTATTCCCATCTGCATGTTGATCTGTTTCTTCGTATGCATATTGTTTGGTGGAAATGCAACCTATCAGGCTGTACAGTAAAGGTTATGATGGACTGTGGTGTTGGTGTAGAGACACTGAGTGTGGTTTTACTCCATCTGATTTGTTGAATCCTATTGATGTAAGTATGGTTGAGCTGACAGGGAGAGCATACCACTGATTCTGCTACTGGCGAGGGCTGAGTGAGTGGGAGAGCTAGAAAGCGTATGGAACAATTTCCATGCACACCAAAAAACATGCTCAAAGAGATGCTGCCTGGCGAGTATCCAAGCAACACAGACTCAATCCTGGAGTGGGAGACGAGTGTTCTGCTCACTTCACCTTTAGACAATTGCCTGTGAGCCTCCATTTTCTGCATTTCCAGCTACGAAACATATCCAGTGTTCTCCGAGGAACCCTACACCCCTAGCTTTAAGGGGAATAACTTCCAGTTCAGCGCTGAGCTGATCCTCCATTTCAGTTCTTCTTTAATTTTTCTTTAAGACTTTATGTAGTATTTAAATATATTCTGAGTATACCAAATATTGGGAACACCATCCTAATATTGAGTTGTACACTCCCCCACCCCCTTTTCTGCACTCAGAACAGCATCAATTATTTGGGGTATGGACTCTACAAGGTGTCGACAGCGTTCCACAGGGTTGCTTGCCCATGTTGACTCCAATGCTTCCCACAGTTTTGTCAAGTTGGCTGGATGTCTTTGGGTGGTGCACCATTCTTGATACACACGGGAAACTGTTGAGTGTGAAAAACCCAGTGGCGTTGCAGTTCTTGACACAAACCGGTGCACCTGGCACTTACTACCATACCCTGTTCAAAGGCACTTAAATATTTTGTTTTGCCCATCCACCCTCTGAATGGCACACATACACAATCCATTTCTCAATTGTCTCAAGGTTTAAAAATAATTTTTTACCTGTCTCCTCCCCTTCATATACACTGATTGAAGTGGATTTACAGTTTTTCTCAATTGCTAAAACACTAAACCCTATTGTCTGAACCAAATGCTCAGTTGCCTGAACCCACTGATTGAATCAATCACTCTTTTGGCAAAACCATAAGCACTTTTCACCTGTTTAGACATAACTTGCCAACACATTTTCATTGTGATGCACCCGTGCTGCATAATGGTGAGCACAGGTGACAAAAGTCAAACACAATTAGAGCACAGGTGTCACCACTTGAACACAACAACTCAAAATTGATCACACTTGTGGCTAATGATGTGAGGGAACATATACAGTAAGCCAGTTCAGAGAGCACTGGTTTGTGAGGCCCTACAATGGATAGAAATCTGAGAGGAAGAGTTCGTGTGAGAGGAGGTCGAGGTGGTCGAGGTGGTCAGCGAAGACAAAGAACAGTAATATCTGATGAAATCAGAGCTACTGTGATTGACCATGTTCTTGTCCATGGTATGAGCATGAGGGAGGCTGGACAAAGGGTACAACCAAACATCAGTAGATTCACTGTGTCCACCATAATCCGAAGATTTAGAGAAGAGAACAGGTAATTACCTTTTTTTGACATTATAGTACAGTATGTAAATGTTGACAGCAATTACTGTATGACATACTATATACTGTACCACAGTATACTGTAAGTAAATATATGTTTCAGTACATCACTGTACCAATGTACTGTAGTATTGTAATGGAGGGTTGGTCTAACTGTTTGTAGGCCTAGTATTCCATGTATATTTTTTGTAACTCCATGTTCTCTTTTTGTAGAATTGAAAGACTGCCACATGGGGGTGGGAGGACAGGTATGTTCTCCCCACACCAAGAGACCCTAATTGTTGAAATGGTCCGTGAGAACAATGCCATTAAACTGAGCGAAATTCAGCAGAAGATCATTGAGGGCCATTTACATTTTGAGGGTATCAACAGTGTCAGCCTCTCTACTGTTGATCGTGTCCTCAAGCGCAACAGACTGTGCATGAAACAGCTATACAGAGTGCCCTTTGATCGCAACTCAGACAGAGTCAAAGAGCAAAGATTCCAGTATGTACAGGTTGGCATATATCCAGACACATTCAATGTTGATTACTCTAAGTAGTGATTTACTGTAGTGGCCTAAATCACTTTTTCCCCGTATCACTTACAAAACTATATCTATTTCTACAGAGGGTTTTTCAACTGGATGCAATGGAAAGACCCCATCAATACATCTACATGGATGAAGCTGGGTTTAATCTCACCAAAAGGAGAAGGAGAGGCCGTAATGTGATTGGCCAATGGGCCATTGTTGGTGTTCCTGGGCAGCGTGGTGGCAATGTCACATTATGTGCTGCCATCAGCAATCATGGGGTTGTCCACCATCATGCCAACCTGGGGCCCTACAACACTCACCAGCTCCTCATTTTCCTCAATCACATGCGAGATGCTTTGTTAGGGCAGCAGGATGAGCATCCCATCTATGTTGTTGTTTGGGACAATGTGAGTTTTCACAGAGCCCTCCAGGTTAGAGAGTGGTACAATATGAACCAAGGTTTTATCAATCTTTGCCTTCCACCGTACTCCCCCTTTCCTAAACCCCATTGAGGAATTCTTCTCCTCATGGCGGTGGAAGGTATATGAACGCATCAACCTTACACCAGGGTAAATCTCCTGCAAGCCATGGGACTTGCCTGTGGTGACATAGGTGTGGGAGGCATGCCAAGCCTGGATACGGCATGCCAGGGTTTTTTTCCCCGTTGCCTGGCCAGACAAAATGTGGCCTGTGATGTGGATGAAGTCCTGTGGCCTGACCCAGTACGGAGACATGATGCTGTGGCTGAGTAATGCACTTATTTCTATATTTTTGTACTTTATTTTTACATGGGCTTACTGTACACAAGTGGCAAACGCATAAGATTTCTGTTTGTTTTTACAAGTGCTACATGTAAATGCACAAGATTTCTGTTTTGTCTTTTTGTACAAGTGCTAAATGCACAGTTTTTTTTTGTTTTGCAACATGCATTTAGCCTACAGTGAACAATAAACATTTATTTCTCCAGCTTCATGTCCTGAGCATTGTGTTTTCTATTTTTCTACGTAGTGTTTAGTGACTGTTCAGTAGTGTTTTTTATTTTGATTGACTCGGGGGCACGATTTGACAACATAGTTCAGTTTTGAGCACAGATTGAACTGTTTTGAGGTGAAAGTTTGGTTTTGCAAGAAGAGTCTGAGGGTTTGTGAATGTAGCTTGAAAATTGGGTTTTGTGTTCACAGTTAAGAGAAAAGGAGAGCAGCTTTAAAGAAATGTGTCTTAGCAATCGAGAAAAACTGTAACAAGTGACCAACAAGGGATCATAGCTTTAACCTGGATTCACCTGGTCAGTCTATGTCATGGAAAGAGCAGGTTTTCTTAATATTTTGTATAGTGAGTGTATATGTTTATGTTAACTATATGTTTAATTGTGAAGGTGGAGCTGACAGGTTTCAATTAGCCTACTAATGAGAGAGAGAGAGAGAGAGAGAGAGAGAGAGAGAGAGAGAGAGAGAGAGAGAGAGAGAGAGAGAGAGAGAGAGAGAGAGAGAGAGAGAGAGAGAGAGAGAGAGACTGAGGAATAAAGCAAGAGAGTTTCAAACGAGAACCAGCTCACTTAGGTCCTGCGCCCCTTCAACCCACACACTGTTTTCCTTCCCTTTCCACACACCTCCTCATCACCTCCTTCCGCCCCTCTGGCACTCTGTTTGCTCTCCCTCTGTTCCCACTCAGATGGCCCCGTTTCCCTCTCTCTCCACCCTCTCCATCTTTCCATCTGAAGCCTGCAGAGCACTTGACCTCTCGCGCTCTGCTCTGATGCCAAATTCAGGAGATTAAAACCCAGCACTCTTCATTGTTATTCAGTGCTGGCAGGCCTCTATGGAGCTAAGTGGCCCTCCACTCTTTGTACCCGATGCCCAGCAGAAACAGAGAGTGATTGAGATCTCTTTGTTTGTGATGGGCCTCCATGGAATTCACTCGGTATGGATATCTGTGTAAGAGTGTGATATAGTTATGAATTCTGTATATGCTTTGTACTCCACAGGTTTTCACACTTCTTTGATGCTATAGGCTGGAACTAGCATGCCATACAGCCATACAGCATGAATATGTATATGTCCGCCATTGGTCCATTGGTGTGTGTGTATATATGTATATGTGTATTTTGTAATTTATCAGTGCATCATGGAAACATGAGGCTAATGTAGTCATTAACTCCTTTAGAACTGGTGCCCTTTCTTGACACCCTCTCTTGTCCTCTTCCTCTCTCTGGCCATCTTCATTAATAAAAAATAACAGACTATCTATTTCTCTCTCTCTCCATCAGACTCGTTCCCAATGATCTGAAATAACTGTATATTACGTTTTCACCCTCTCTGGTTTCCCAGATTATTGCCTGTAATTTTTCTTCCGAGCTCACTCCTCCATCCCTGTGGCTGTGGAGACGGGTGGTCTGGGTGTGGGGAGAGTGAACTGATTCAGAGTGTATTAACACATAAATCACCACTTACCATCTGCTGCCATCAAATAAAACAGACATGTGGTCTCTCTGCGGCTCTATGAGATTCTCTCTATACTGCTGTCTCTCTCACTCTCGCTCTCATCTCTCCGTCTCACTCTATCTCCCTCTCATTCCACTTTGCATTCTGTACAGCCATTTCAAATTAATGATCCCTAGTATTGGAATTTAGTTTGAAGGCGTGCCTTGAAAAGTATGCCTTTTCATTTACATTTTAGTCATTTAGCAGACGCTCTTATCCAGAGCGACTTACAGTTAGTGAATACATATTTTTTTATACTGGCCCCCCGTGGGAATCAAACCCACAACCCTGGTGTTGCAAACGCCATGCTCTATCAACTGAGCTACATCCCTACCGGCCATTCCCTCCCCTACCCTGGACGAATTGTGCGCCGCCCATGAGTCTCCCGGTCGCGGCCGGCTGCGACAGAGCCTGGATTCGAACCAGGATCTCTAGTGGCACAGTTAGCACTGCGATGCAGTGCCTTAGACCACTGCGCCACTCAGGAGACTACATTTTCATTTCCCCCTTCTTTTTACTACGAGGATTCAGAAACTGTGTCTTGAAAGACATGACCTTAAGAAGAAGTATCCCCGCTCTACTAGATTTAGACCTGTAGGGCAAAGCAGTGCTTTAAAACAATGATTGGGACACTCGCTCTGCACTGCAGGCTTCA
This sequence comes from Coregonus clupeaformis, assembly GCF_020615455.1. Classification (NCBI taxonomy): domain Eukaryota; kingdom Metazoa; phylum Chordata; class Actinopteri; order Salmoniformes; family Salmonidae; genus Coregonus; species Coregonus clupeaformis. The sequence continues at coordinate 481,856 of NW_025533569.1, read as the reverse complement.
CACTACCAGTCATTCCTATTGAATAACATGCAGCAGATTTCCTGGCTGACAAATGGTGGTGAGAGGACAGCTTACATGACGGGGCTGTACTCATGACCTGGGGTGTCGGCGTTATCTGTTAAGACGGATGAGACAACCTGTACTCTTTGTAATGTTGGTAGAGGGTAGTGGAGGGTCTACACTCTTAGAAAAAAGGGCTCCCAAAGGGTTCTTTGGCTGTCCCCATAGGATAACCCTTTTTGGTTCCAGGTAAAACCCTTTTTGGTTCCAGGTTAAACCCGTTTGGGTTCCATGTTGAACCCTCTGTATGGAACCCAAAGTGGTTCTACCTGGAACCAAAAGGTTTCTACCTGCAATCAAAACGTTTTTTTCACAGTGTTCTCCTATGGGGACAACTGAAGAACCCTTTAAGGTTCTAGATAGCACCTTTTTTCTAAGAGTGTACCCTGCCCTGACTAATACTCACTCTTACTGGGAGAGATCACATACTTTGTTCAGACCTCCAATTGTAATTCTGAACTAAAGAGAAAATAGCATGTAAAGTGGTGGTATGGAAACAGTAAACATTAGAACAAATGTGACAGTCTTATACAGTATCATGTGATTGCTGTTGAACTAATACATATGTGTGGACAGAGCAGAGTAGTCTAATATATACTGCCTGGTGAGTATCTCCTACCGCCTCCGTACCTCACACACCCTCCAACTCATGGTTCTATCAGACACACACCCTTGTGTTCCCCCATCCCTGTTACTTGGGAGCCCACCTCCCAACCAGCCTGGCTGGGATGAGTAATGACTCCAGCGGCAGTTACAGCAGGAGAGGAGGGGAGAGAGGGGGTTGTAGAGGACAGGAAAGCCAGCATGGAGAAATCATAAAGAGGTTGGACGGAAGAGGGAGAAGTGGAGGGAAGGAGAGGGGTTGTATAGTTGTACTGGTGGATCTATGAGACACACAGAGCTCTCACACACCCCAGAGACCTGAGTACTTACATGTAGGGAAGAGATGGATCTATTAAATCCCCAGGGTATGTGTGTGTGTGTGTGTGCTGGTGCGTGTGCGCTTCAGGAGAGGAAGATATCTCTTCAAAAGCATCCCCTCCAGTTGGACCTTTGGGGTGCATGGTGAAGCTTCCGCCGTAATAAACAGAATTATGCCAGGATGTGTCAGTTGGTGCTTAGCTTTGAGCGAAATGTAAAACTGTTGTGTAGATGTTGTTCATGAACACCACAGAGAGATAATATTAAGAGGGGTTATGCTTAGATTCAGGGTAAGATACTGAAGTGTAGTAGACCTAGTCCCAAAACTCATTCCCCATCCCAATACATACAACATAAAGAAAAGCCCCTATCTCTCACACTCTAGATGGACAATGATTGCTTTCTGTTTATCTTTTTTTAATGATCTGTTGTCCCAGGAGCTGTTTTAAGTGAGATAGGAAAATAATTGACAGTGTGTCTATTTGGAATTCATTATTTCCGTGTTCTTGAGATGGGCCAAATGTAATTTTGGAGTGACGGTGGTAGCGGTGGGAAATTGTGTGGCTCTGCGATGAGATAAGGAATGTAATTACAGAAGCAGCGAGGCGGAGAGCGTGATGGTCCGTGTGTCAACACACACCCAAAGCCTGTACTTACTACCCCTCATCATCTCAGCCGATGGGGAATGGAGGAGAGGGCAGTGGTAAGGATAAAAGGAAACCAGGGAAGATGAAGAACGATTAAGGAATGAGAATGAGAGAGAGAGATAGAGGTGTGTGTGTGTGTCTTGCCTTCCTGCGGGTGTGTGTGTTTGGGAAAAGCACCACACAACAACCCCTGCCACCTAACATCTCCTTATCTCACACATTATTCTAATGAATCTCTGTGTGAGAGGCTGCTGGTTTCAGACCAATCACACCGCTCCCCACATTGAGCAGGCCTGCTCCATATCAAGATGATATCCTGCTGATTTCAGCAGAGCTGCTCGTCGTTGGCACTTCAAAGGGGCCCAAACCTCATTAACCTGGGTAGGGCTCATTATTTTGGCCAAGGCAGCTCATCAGAGACATATGCTGTGTGAGCTGTCCATGACATGGGAAGACATTAGGCTTCAATTAGCCAGAGGCCTGGCCACCCTCTGTCTGTCGTAGCGGCAATCTACCTGACCCCAGTGTCCTGTCCAACACTTCACCAGAGGAGAGGAGAGGAGAGGAGAGGAGAGGGGAGGAGAGGAGAGGAGAGGAGAGGAGAGGAGAGGAGAGGAGAGGAGAGGAGAGGAGAGGAGAGGAGAGGAGAGGAGAGGAGAGGAGAGGAGAGGAGAGGCATCCACAAGTCCTGTAGTGCTCTGGCCTTCATGCACCCACACTTACCACTCACTCTCATAAGCTCTCCTGTATTAAAAGTGAACTCTGTTCTGTGTATTATTGAACTGATAGGGCTGACCTTCTCAAAAGCCTGTTCGGAGAGAAAGCACATCAAACATTATCTCACTCAGAGTGATGCCTGTGTTAATTAAAAACAACTCTGTATGTACAGTATATACTGTATTCTATAATATTCTACTGTATCTTAGTCCATGCCGCTCTGTCATTGCTCGTCCATATACACTACCAGCCAAAAGTTTGGACACACCTACTCATTCAAGGGTTTTTCTTTATTTTTACTATTTTTTACATTGTAGAATAATAGTGAAGACATCAAAACTATGAAATAACACATATGGAATCATGTAGTAATCAAAAAAGTGTTAAACAAATCAAAATATATTTTATATTTGAGATTCTTCAAATAGCCACCCTTTGCCTTGATGACAGCTTTGCACACTCTTGGCATTCTCTCAACCAGCTTCATCTGGAATGCTTTTCCAACAGTCTTGAAGGAGTTCCCACATATTCTGAGCACTTGTTGGCTGATTTTCCTTCACACTGCGGTCCGACTCATTCCAAACCATTTCAATTGGGTAGAGGTCGGGGGATTGTGGAGGCCAGGTCATCTGGCCTCCACAAGGAGTTGTTCACTTAAATAACTTTTTTCAGGGTTTATGGAGAGTGATGGATCGCTATTCTTCTGTTTAAGTAACTCCCTCTCAGCCTCATCTCAGCCTCATACACATCAAGTATAATAATGATCATATCAACATTCAGTCCATCGCTTGATTGGACTTCCTTTCAGTAAATCCTGCACAACAGATGTAAGCTCACTCATCCTTCCTGTTTGAACTTTATCTCGTCATTGTTCACTCAGAAAGAGAGAGTGAGTTTTTAGTTCAAAAAGCTTAAAAGAAAACTTGTTTTACAGTCCTGACATGGTTCTATCATCCGCGTGTTATCTCAAGCGGTATTACTGAACCAGATCACGTTTAAATGAACTCATTAACTTGACAGTTTCAATAAGGACTTAGTATTTGTATTGTTTGATATTTTAGTATTTACTTATTTGATATTTCACTGCACTGTTGAGAGGTAGCTCACAAGTAAGCATTTAATTGCACTGTTTACACCCCGCTGTGTCCTATGTATATGACAAATGAACGATGATTTGATTTGAGAAGGAAATATTCAATTGTGTGCTGGGCAGGGTCAGAATATTAGATAGGCCAATAATACATCATGTACCCGAATTTGATTATTTGCTTTCAGATATCATTCTGAATCTGGTGACAATCTTAGGAAATACATACGTTAAATGAATACATGTATTTCACCAGATCTGATGCAGGTACATGAATCCTGTACACTGCTATTTCCCTGTTTTGCCTTCTTGCCAGGTCGCCCTCGCAAAATAGGTTTTCAACCTCAATGGGTCTTACCTGGTTAAATAAAGTTTAAATAAAATAAAATAAAATCCTATATATCCTTTCCCCCCGCCCCTACCACAAACACCCTTTATGATTGGAATAATTTTTCCAGAGCCAGAGTGGAATACACTAACAAATCCAATGGAAAACTTGAGCTCTCTTTATAATAATTTCACTTAGCTGAGGAAGGAACAGGAGCAGAATCTTACATTTACATTTTAGCAGACACTCTTATCCAGAGCGACTTGCAGTTAGTGAGTGCATATATACATTTAGTTTATTTTTTTTTTTAAATCATACCGGCCCCCCGTGGGAAACGAACCCACAACCCTGGCGTTGCAAACGCCATGCTCTACCAACTGAGCTACATCCCTGCCGGCCATTCCCTCCCCTACCCTGGACCAATTGTGCGCCGCCCCATGGGTCTCCCCGTCACGGCCGGCTACGACAGAGCCTGGATTCAAACCAGGATCTCTAGTGGCACAGCTAGCACTGCGATGCAGTGCCTTAGACCACTGCGCCACTCGGGAGGTTAGGGCTTGAGTGCCATATATAGAACCCTCAGCTGCACCATACAAATCAGATTTCCTGTGCGAGCCAAAACTGCTATTAGACGTTATTGCCACTTAATGTATCCCCAGCTAATCGTCCTCTTTCCACCAACCACGGCTGATTGATAGCGTTTAAAGAGTGTCACCTCTTTAGCCCCATGTGGGAATAGGAGAGGATTTCACCATTAGCCGGTTCATGCTGTAACAAGAGAGATTTAGTCTGGAGATGGAAATGTTGTCAATCTGTGACAGTGAATTTCACCCTCTGCATTTCTTTGTCTTTCTCCTGAATGTTCTAGTCATCTCCAAAAATAAGTAAACATCAAGCATTGGCTTGCGAAAGTATTCACCCCCCTTGGCATTTTTCCTATTTTATTGCCTTACAACCTGGGGGTTTGTATCATTTGATTTACACAACATGCCTACCACTTTGAAGATGCATAATATTTTTTTTGTGGCACAAACAAGAAATAAGACAAAAAAACAAAAAACTTGAGCGTGCATAACTATTCACCCCCCCCAAAGTCAATACTTTGTAGAGGCACCTTTTGCAGCAATTACAGCTGCAAGTCTCTTGGGGTATGTCTCTATAAGCTTGGCACATCTAGCCACTGCTCCAGCTCCTTCAAGTTGGATGGGTTCCGCTGGTGTACAGCAATCTTTATAATATAATAATAATAATATGTCATTTAGCAGACGCTTTTATCGAAAGCGACTTACAGTCATGCGTGCACACATTTTTGTGTATGGGTGGTCCCGGGGATCGAACCCACTACCCTGGCGTTACAAGCGCCGTGCTCTACCATCTTTAAGTCATAAAACAGATTCTCAATTGGATTGAGGTCTGGGCTTTTACTAGGCCATTCCAATACATTTAAATGTTTCCCCTTAAACCACTCGAGTGTTGCTTTAGCAGTATGCTTAGGGTCATTGTCCTGCTGGAAGGTGAACCTCCGTCCCAGTCTCAAATCTCTGGAAGACTGAAACAGGTTTCCCTCAGGAATTTCCCTGTATTTAGCGCCATCCATCATTCCTTCAATTCTGACCAGTTTCCCAGTCCCTGCCGATGAAAAACATCCCCACAGCATGATGCTGCCACCACCATGCTTCACTGTGGGGATGGTGTTCTCGGGGTGATGAGAGGTGTTGGGTTTGCGCCAGACATAGAGTTTTTCTTGATGGCCCAAATGCTCAATTTTAGTCTCATCTGACCAGAGTACCTTCTTCCATATGTTTGGGGAGTCTCCCACATGCCTTTTGGCGAACACGTGTTTGCTTATTTTTTTCTTTAAGCAATGACTTTTTTCTGGCCACTCTTCTGTAAAGCCCATCTCTGTGGAGTGTATGGCTTAAAGTGGTCCTATGGTCAGATACTCCAATCTCCGCTGTGGAGCTTTGCAGCTCCTTCAGGGTTATCTTTGGTCTCTTTGTTGCCTCTCTGATTAATGCCCTCCTTGCCTGGTCCATGAGTTTTGGTGGGCGGCCCTCTCTTGGCAGGTTTGTTGTGGTGCCATATTATTTCTATTTTGTAATAATGGATTTGATGGTGCTCTGAGGGATGTTCAAAGTTTCTGACATTTTTTGTAACCCAATCCTGATCTGTACTTCTCCACAACTTTGTCCCTGACCTGTTTGGAGAGCTCCTTGGTCTTCATGGTGTCGCTTGCTTGGTGGTGCCCATTGCTTAGTGGTGTTGCAGACTCTGGGGCCTTTCAGAACAGGTGTAAATATACTGAGATCATGTGACACTTAGATTGCACACAGGTGGACTTTATTTAACTAATTATGTGACTTCTGAAGGTAATTGGTTGCACCAAATCTTATTTAGGGGCTTCATAGCAAAGTGGGTGAATACATATGCATGCACCACTTTTCCGTTATATATTTTTTATACATTTTTGAAACAAGTTATTTTTTTAAATTTCACTTCACCAATTTTGACTATTTTGTGTATGTCCATTACATGAAATACAAATACAAATCCATTTAAATTACAGGTTGTAATGCAACAAATGGGAAAAACACCAAGGGGGATGAATACTTTTGCAAGGTACTGTACAGTGTTACAAAGACCTTGACTAGCTTTTCAGTTTGTCTCTATAGTTAGCATATCCAACCCTCTCAAGAAAAAAACTTTGAGATGTTGGAGTATGTTCTGTGGTACTGCTGGGCACAAAGTCATGCATAGTGCATTCCAAGGACTACCTACTACTACAGCAATGGTCTGCGCTGCTGCACTGGTCCTGCTTTATCCATAGATGATTCCCCTGCTCTCCACTTTAAGTTCAGCCATCTTACTTTGTCCACACATGGCAGTGGAGGTGATCCATGTTGTTTACATGACTACTGAGCTGTGGAACTCCACACCTGCCAGGAGAAAGGTTCCTGTAGGTCCCATTCCACCCCTCTCCACTGCCTGCTTGCCCTGGCTGGGGATTACAGCTCACAGAGACTGGGGCTTAGACTAGGCCAGGGAGGGGAGGTCCACACTTTGTACTAGGCTCACACAGATCTCCCTGAGTGCCTCGCTCAAAGCCAGATCCAAAAGCACAGGGATATCGATGGACTTACTACTAAACTTACTACTGAGACACTAAGGGCTGGTGGATATCATTATACAACAATGAGAATAATTGGGAAAGACAGAGGTAGAGATCGCATGACTAGTACTATTAGGCAACACGTTGTAAATCCACCTCGATGAAGACAGAGGATTGGAGACACATTCGTTTGACTCTCCCTTTACGTGTAGTGCATACCCGTACCGTAAGGTTTGGCAAAGCAGTGGTAGAGGAATAATGTAACTTAATTCTGGACAATTATACACTTTCAACGCATATATTAAAACAAGCTTATAGGTTGAGGTATGGTTTACCATGGCTAATGTGCACACCTTGCTAATAGCATGTACAGCCCCCTCACACAGATTGGCTATTAGCATGCAGAGTATTGGCACACCTAGCTATTAGCATGGGAAGTCCACACAGCCTGCTAATTGCACGGACACAGGCATCCTGCGCAACTTGCTATTAGCCTGGCTATCCTGCGCAGCTGGGCTAGCGCAGCATCCATATCTTACAGCTGGCCCTTGGCATGGTTATAAGTCACAGTCAATAATAGGGCAACGTGGCTCCACGCTTGGCTAATTACGCTGGAGCTCACTCGGCGCCATGATATTCTAGCAGACGGCAAGACCTCGCTCCAGCCCTGACCCTGAAATACTTACCCATGACCAACTCCCCGGACGACGGCCAGAGAAACCAGCCATCATCCATCATGGAGCTAACGCTGCAGGGGAGAGAGGGAAGGAGAGAGGGAAGGAGGAGAGGGGGAAGGAAGGGGGAGTAAAGGGGGGAGAGAGGACAGGGGGGTGAGGGGAAAGGTTGGAGGGAGAGGGGGAAGGGGGAAGGAAGCAGGAGGAAGGTGGGAAACGTGGTAGAGCAAAGAGAATGTCAAAAGAAGGAAGAGAGGAGGGGGGAGGAGGAAAAGATTGGAGGTGGGCTGGTGGAACATTGCCTTGCACTACCTTGCAGCTTGGTTCCCAGTAGGCATTACACAAGTGCATTGTGAAAAGCATACAGTCACTCATCATTGCATTAGCACAAAAATCCAACAGAACAGCTCATCTGCAATTTACTCTTTTGAAAGGTGTAATTTCTCGCTCGCTCTCCTATCCCCTCCCTCTAGCCTGCTCTCTCCATTCTTCTGTTCTCTCTCACTTCCCAGCCTATATTTTCCCTCCGATATACTCTCTCACCTCGTATCACTCTCTAACTTCCGTTCTCTCTCCCTCCCTCTCTCGCTCCACTTTTTCTCTATATCCCTCTCTCCTCCCTCCCTCTCTCCTTCTCTGTGGGAAGATCTCAATTGCATTCTCCTCTTGTCTTCTCTCCTCGTCTCCTTCTCAAAACCCTTGGAGGAGAAGGTCAGAGGGGTGGGACCTCTGGCTTTATCATCCAACGGGATTTGAGAAGGAGAGAAGGAGAGAGGAGAAAGGACGCGAAGAGTTTGCAATTGTGATCTTCCCACAGTTTCTATGCTGACTGTAATGAGGTGAGTGTATATACACTGAGTGTACAAAACATTATGAACACCTGCTTTCCATGACATAGACCAGGTGAATCCAGGTGAAAGCTATGATCCCTTATTGATGTCACTTGTTAAATCCACTTCAATCAGTGTAGATGAAGGGGAGGAGACAGGTTAAAGAAGGATTTTCAAGCCTTGAGACAATTGAGACATGGATTGTGTATGTGTGCCAATCAGAGGGTAAATGGGCAAGACAAAATATTTAAGTGCCTTTGAACGGTGTATGGTAGTAGGTGCCAGGCACACCGGTTTGTGTCAAGAACTGCAACTGCTAGGTTTTTCACACTCAACAGTTTCCTGTGTAACGCTTTCGACACCTTGTAGAGTCCATCCCCCCGACGAATTGAAGCTGTTCTGAGGGCAAAAGATGCTTCACTCAGAAAGATGCAATTACTGGGCTTTTAGCCCTCCATTACACCGCAGCTTCTTGTCAGCGAGTAAGGAGAAAACAGCCGTCCACCCCTCCTCTTCCTCCTCCCGGTCATGACAGTCTTGAGATGAAGAATAGGAATCGTTTTTCGCTCACTCAAGTTCGCCAGAACAAAAAACAGTGCATGACGTGAGATGTGAGTTAAGGTTCAAATGATGTGACCGCCCGTCTTGGTTTGGGTACACATGCTCAGCATACTGATTGAGTCAGCCACCTTACAGTCTGGCTTCAGGAAAGTCTGCTCGGATGATAGTGGTATTGTGTTGGATGTGGTCCTGGCATCGCGCCACCTGGGAATGTTTATTGGAAAGGAGATATTCTAAACAGTAATTCTGTTGATATTGAAGGCAATGTCCCTGCATTATTTCAGTACCACATTAACTGAGAACACTGCCACACTGATCCTCAACACTGCCACACTGATCATCTGCCACACTGATCCTCAACACGGGGGCCCCTCAGGGGTGCGTGCTCAGTCCCCTCCTGTACTCTCTGTTCACCCATGACTGCATGGCCAGGCATGACTCCAACACTATCATTAAGTTTGCCGACGACACAACAGTGGTAGGCCTGATCACCGACAACGATGAGACAGCCTATAGGGAGGAGGTCAGAGACCTGGCCGTGTGGTGCCAGGACAACAACCTCTCCCTCAACGTGACCAAGACAAAGGAGATGATTGTGGACTACAGGAAAAAAAGAGGACTGAGCACGCCCCCATTCTCATTGACGGGGCTGTAGTGGAACAGGTTGAGAGCTTCAAGTTCCTTGGTGTCCACATCACCAACGAACTATCATGGACCAAACACACCAAGACAGTCGTGAAGAGGGCACGACAAAGCCTATTCCCCCTCAGGAGACTGAAAAGATTTGGCATGGGTCCTCAGATCCTCAAGAAATTCTACAGCTGCACCATCGAGAGCATCCTGACTGGTTGCATCACCGCCTGGTATGGCAACTGCTTGGCCTCCGACCGCAAGGCACTACAGAGGGTAGTGCGTACGGCCCAGTACATCACTGGGGCCAAGCTTCCTGCCATCCAGGACCTCTATACCAGGCGGTGTCAGAGGAAGGCCCTCAAAATTGTCAAAGACTCCAGCCACCCTAGTCATAGACTGTTCTCTCTGCTACCGCACGGCAAGCGGTACCGGAGTGCCAAGTCTAGGTCCAAAAGACTTCTCAACAGCTTCTACCCCCAAGCCATAAGACTCCTGAACAGCTAATCATGGCTACCCGGACTATTTGCACTGCCCCCCCACCCCATCCTTTTTACGCTGCTGCTACTCTGTTAATTATTTATGCATAGTCACTTTAACTCTACCCACATGTACATATTACTTCAACTACCTCAACTAGCCGGTGCCCCCGTACATTGACTCTGCACTGGTACCCCCCTGTATATATAGCCTCCCTACTGTTATTTTATTTTACTTCTGCTCTTTTTTTCTCAACAATTTTTTTGGTTGTTGTTTTATTTCACTGTAATGTCTGCACCTGTTGTATTCGGCGCATGTGACCAATAAAATGTGATTTGATTTGATTTGATTTGAGAAACTCAGAAAAGTAAAATCCCAGCCAACCAGGTAAAGCGGGGGAGGCAGATACAATTGGAGTCAATATACAGTATGTTTACCTGCATAAACACAGCAAATATTCACCCCCTACACACATGCCACATTAACTCCCATTGGCACAGACACACACACACACTACATTAACTCCCAGTGGTAGACACATTACTCAGGTGAGGACAGGGGTGTAGCTTTCCCTCCCACACACCCCTCTCACTCATTGGGCTCTGACCGCGGGGTGTTAACACATCCCATGGGCCCGTTACGATAGTAATAATGAAGAGGTGGGCGGATTACCTGTTTACCTTGAGCCACAAATTCTGTGTAATCCACACTGTAAATATATGAGTTTTTCTTTGCATCAATTGAAATATATAATATATCGATAAATACATTTATGGTTTGAAAAGTGAAAAAGTTTATTCAAGTCGATCTTCTGTGCTTATATCACTTATTCTCTCTCTCTCTCTCTCTCTCTCTCTCTCTCTCTCTCTCTCTCTCTCTCTCTCTCTCTCTCTCTCTCTCTCTCTCTCTCTCTCTCTCTCTCTCTCTCTCTCTCTCTCTCTCTCTCTCTCTCTCTCTCTCTCTCTCTCTCTCTCTCTCTCTCTCTCTCTCTCTCTCTCTCTCTCTCTCTCTCTCTCTCTAACACAGGTAAGGCCCTGCATCCAGAGCCCAAGTGGCTGTGGGTGTTTTGCCTCAAATGTCAAGGAATTCATTAAAAGCCCATAAGGAACACAGCTCACCTGCACAAAGGCAAAATGAGAGGGATGTAGGGAGAGACGGAGAGAGAGTTTGTGCTCAGAGTGAACCAACTCACCTCTGTGCTTCACCTCTGTGCTATTGGCACCCCCAGGCTACCATGAGCCATCACTCTCACAGCTTAGGCAAGTTTGTGGTTGCCGACGGCGATTTACATATTTATTCATTTGACATTTTGCAGGATGAAATCTCTTCAGATGCACCATCTCATTTTCAAGTGTCCAAATGAAAAAAGCTAAACAAACAATACTTAGTAACAACAATAATATGCCAACTACTGTCTAATAATAATAATGAAATAATACAAATAAAAAACAAAAACTTACATTAACAGCATAAAAAGTTGTTTTACAACTATTAGGCCTACAACTAATAAAAACAACTTCTACAACTACTAATACAACTAATAAAACTAAGTACCTACTGTATAAAATATACATACATACACACAGTGCCTTCGGAAAGTATTCAGACCCCTTGACCTTTTGTTACGTTACAGCCTTATTCTAAAATGTATACATAAGTATTCAGACCCTTTACTGAGTACTTTGTTGAAGCACCTTTGGCAGCGATTACAGCAGTCTTCTTGGGTGTGACGCTACAAGCTTGGCACACCTGTATTTGGGGAGTTTCTCCCATTCTTCTCTGCAGATCTTCTCAAGCTCTGTCAGGTTGGATGGGGAGAATTGCTGCACAGTTATTTTCAGGTCTCTCCAGAGATGTTCGATCGGGTTCAAGTCCGGGCTCTGGCTGGGCCACTCAAGGACATTCAGAAACTTGTCTCGAAGCCACTCCTGCGTTTTCTTGGCTGTGTGCTTAGGGTTGTTGTCCTGTTGGAAGGTGAACCTTCGCCTCAGTCAGAGGTCCTGAGCGCTCTGGAGCAGGTTTTCATCAAGGATTTCTCTGTACTTTGCTCCGTTCATCTTTGCCTCAATCCTGACTAGTCTTCCAGTCCCTTCCGCTGAAAAACATCCCCACAGCATGATGTTGCCACCACCATGCTTCACTGTAGGGATGGTGCCAGGTTTCCTCCAGACATGACACTTGGCATTAAGGCCAAATAGTTCAATCTTGGTTACAGACCAGATAATCTTGTTTCTCATGGTCTGAGAGTCTTTAGGTGCCTTTTGGCAAACTCCAAGCGGGCTGTCATGTGCCTTTTACTGAGAAGTGGCTTCCGTCTGGCCACTCTACCATAAAGGCCTGATTGGTGGAGTGCTGCAGAGATGGTTGTCCTTCTGGAAGGTTCTCCCATCTCCACAGAGTAACTCTAGAGCTCTGTCAGAGTGACCATCGGGTTCTTGGTCACCTCCCTGACCAAGGCCCTTCTCCTCCGATTGCTCAGTTTGGCTGGGCAGCCAGCTCTAGGAAGAGTTTTGGTGGTTCCAAATTTCTTCCATTTATGAATGATGTTCTTGGGTACCTTCAATGCTGCATATGTTTTTTGGTACCCTTCCCCAGATCTGTGCCTCGACACAATTCTGTCTCGGAGCTCTACGGACAATTCCTTCGACCTCATGGCATTTTTGCTCTGACATGCACTCAACTGTGGGACCTTATATAGGCAGGTGTGTGCCTTTCTAAATCATGTCCAATCAATTGAATTTACCACAGGTGGACTCCAATCAAGTTGTAGAAACATCTCAAGGATGATCAATGGAAACAGGATGCACCTGAGCTCAATTTTGAGTCTCATAGCAAAGGGTCTTGAATATTTTTTTTCCAGAAAATCACATTGTAGGATTTTTAATGAATTTATTTGCAAATGATGGTGGAAAATAAGTATTTGGTCACCTACAAACAAGCAAGATTTCTGGCTCTCACAGACCTGTAACTTCTTCTTTAAGAGGCTCCTCTGTCCTCCACTCGTTACCTGTATTAATGGCACCTGTCTGAACATGTTATCAGTATAAAAGACACCTGTCCACAACCTCAAACAGTCACATGTATCGTGAGATTTTGAGTGAAAACCTCCTTCCATCAGCAAGGGCATTGAAGATGAAACGTGGCTGGGTCTTTCAGCATGACAATGATCCCAAACACACCGCCCGGGCAACGAAGGAGTGGCTTCGTAAGAAGCATTTCAAGGTCCTGGAGTGGCCTAGCCAGTCTCCAGATCTCAACCCCATAGAAAATCTTTGGAGGGAGTTGAAAGTCCGTGTTGCCCAGCGACAGCCCCAAAACATCACTGCTCTAGAGGAGATCTGCATGGAGGAATGGGCCAAAATACCAGCAACAGTGTGTGAAAACCTTGTGAAGACTTACATAAAACGTTTGACCTGTGTCATTGCCAACAAAGGGTATATAACAAAGTATTGAGAAACTTTTGTTATTGACCAAATACTTATTTTTTTGCAAATAAATTCATAAAAAATCCTACAATGTGATTTTCTGGAGAAAAAAAATCTCATTTTGTCTGTCATAGTTGACGTGTACCTATGATGAAAATTACAGGCCTCTCTCATCTTTTTAAGTGGGAGAACTTGCACAATTGGTGGCTGACTAAATACTTTTTTTCCCCACTGTATATATATTTTTTGTCAAAAAAATGTCTAATACACTGTTTTCGCTTCGTCATTATGGGATATTGTGTGTAGATTGCTGAGGAAAAAAACATATTTAATCAATTTTAGAATAAGCCTGTAATGTAACAAAATGTGGAAAAAATCAAGGGGTCTGAATACTTTCCGAAGGCACTGTACATACAAACATATTTACAAATATCTTCACATGGTGATGTTTCTATTAGTTAAAAACACAAACAGTTTGTTCTTAACATTTGAAACAAAAGGGCTTTCTAAAATGCACTATGTGATTGTAATGCCCTGTAATGCCCTCTGTAGCTCAATTGGTAGAGCATGGCGCTTGTAACGCCAGGGTAGTGGGTTCGATCCCCGGGACCACCCATACGTAAAAATGTATGCACACATGACTGTAAATTGCTTTGGATAAAAGCGTCTGCTAAATGGCATATATTATTATTATTCTATAGGTAAATGATTCCAGTCAGTTGGCCCTTTGTATCTGAAAGGTCTTACTCAAACCTTATGATGTCATTTGTAATTGCTGCTGTTGTCGAAAGGAGTAGTGTGAGTTTTGTGAAGTTAGGTGTTCCTTAATATATACCGGGAAATGTAAGTTGCTACATTTCAACATTTAAGTATTTTGCGGTAGGTATATCAAAATCAGTTTTTTTTCTATGTGAATGAAATCCGAGACTCCAAGAAAGGAACTTGTGGTGAGAGTTGATGGTAATATGGCATATTCAACAATGAGAGGCAATAGGTAGAATAGTAAGTTAAAGTCAAGGTCAATATTAGCATAGGCAATAGCATTACAAAGTCCCATGGCCAACCATAGCATATAATGTAATAAAGCCTAGTGTGCATGTAATATTCCGGTTGTTTTTTCTGTATTTATATCTCTCTGCGAATGTACATTGACTTTAAATTGAATCTAATTAAATGTACAAATGTATCATTAAAATGACAGACGTTTTACTACAATTTATGTATGAGGGCTAGGGGGTTGCATTTAGAATATAAATGTTATACTGATTGAAAATCTTAAACTGTGTCATTGGATTTTCTTTAGATAGCATTGTGGTATTGTCCTTGTGCAATATAAGCCAGCCTTCAGGCTAGAGAGATGTCTCAGCTATAATACACGTCATGGTTTATTACTTTTATTTGTGTGGATACATGTGGAGATAAGCATAATAACTTGCATAGCCCAAAACATTACTGAAACTCTCAGCATATTTGTATGCTTACGCATTTATGCTATATGACACATTTTCTGTTCAGTTCTGTGTAACTCCTTATTTACGCACCAGTACGTACAGTGAGGGAAAAAAGTATTTGATCCCCTGCTGATTTTGTATGTTTGCCCACTGACAAAGACATGATCAGTCTATAATTTTAATGGTAGGTTTATTTGAACAGTGAGAGACAGAATAACAACAAAAGAAAAAAAGAAAAATGCATGTAAAAAATGTTATAAATAGATTTGCATTTTAATTAGGGAAATAAGTATTTGACCCCTCTGCAAAACATGACTTAGTACTTGGTGGCAAAACCCTTGTTGGCAATCACAGAGGTCACACGTTTCTTGTAGTTGGCCACCAGGTTTGCACACATCTCAGGAAGGATTTTGTTCCACTCCTCTTTGCAGATCTTCTCCAAGTCATTAAGGTTTCGAGGTTGACGTTTGGAAACTCGAACCTTCAGCTCCCTCCACAGATTTTCTATGGGATTAAGGTCTGGAGACTGGCTAGGCCACTCCAGGACCTTAATGTGCTTCTTCTTGAGCCATTCCTTTGTTGCCTTGGCCGTGTGTTTTGGGTCATTGTCATGCTGGAATACCCATCCACGACCCATTTTCAATGCCCTGGCTGAGGGGTTCTCACCCAAGATTTGACGGTACATGGCCCCGTCCATCGTCCCTTTGATGCGGTGAAGTTATCCTGTCCCCTTAGCAGAAAAACACCCCCAAAGCATAATGTTTCCACCTTCATGTTTGACGGTGGGGATGGTGTTCTTGGGGTCATAGGCAGCATTCCTCCTCCTCCAAACACGGTGAGTTGAGTGGATGCCAAAGAGCTCGATTTTGGTCTCATCTGACCACAACACTTTCACCCAGTACTCCTCTGAATCATTCAGATGTTCATTGGCAAACTTCAGACGGGCCTGTATATGTGCTTTCCTGAGCAGGGGGACCTTGCGGGCACTGCAGGATTTCAGTCCTTCACGGCTTAGTGTGTTACCAATTGTTTTCTTGGTGACTATGGTCTCAGCTGCCTTGAGATCATTGACAAGATCCTCCCGTGTAGTTCTGGGCTGATTCCTCACCTTTCTCAACTCCACGAGGTGAGATCTTGCATGAAGCCCCAGGCCGAGGGAGATTGACAGTTATTTTGTGTTTCTTCCATTTACGAATAATCGCACCAACTGTTGTCACCTTCTCACCAAGATGCTTGGCGATGGTCTTGTAGCCCATTCCAGCCTTGTGTAGGTCTACAATATTGTCCCTGACATCCTTGGAGAGCTCTTTGGTCTTGGCAATGGTGGAGAGTTTGGAATTTGATTGATTGATTGCTTCTGTGGACAGGTGTCTTTTATACAGGTAAAAAGCTGAGATTAGGATCACTCCCTTTAAGAGTGTGCTCCTAATCTCAGCTCGTTACCTGTATAAAAGACACCTGGGAGCCAGAAATCTTTCTGATTGAGAGGGGGTCAAAAACTTATTTCCCTCATTAAAATGCAAATCAATTTATAAAATTTTTGACATGCGTTTTTCTGGATTTTTTTGTTGTTATTCTGTCTCTCACTGTTCAAATAAACCTACCATTAAAATTATAGACTGATAATTTCTTTGTCAGTGGGCAAACGTACAAAATCAGCAGGGGATCAAATACTTTTTTCCCTCACTGTAGAGTATAAATATGTTCATAAAAACACATTTGCAGTCAGCACTCCACCAAGCTGTGTGTGTGTGTGTTTGTGTTTGTGTGTGTGTGTGCATATGTGTGTGTTCATGCGAGTGTATTGTACGCGTATGTTTATACAACGGGTGGGTCTAATCCTGAATGCTGATTGGTTAAAACCACATTCCAGCCGGTGTCTATTCCACAAGTTGCCACCGGCTAATTCTATGACGTTAAATTGCCTATTTACTCTGTTCTATCTGACTGAGCAATCCACTGTCTCATCAGCTCAGCCAGGCAACTTATAAACTTGATCTCCACTATAAAAAGCATCTAGACATTATCTCACATTTCTTTTAGAGTAACATTTAGTTTTCAATAGCGGGGAATTGTATAAACCTTGCAGTCTGTCTCTGACATTTGCAACATTGTTTCGATATTGATATTCGATCTCCCGCTGTCCCATATTAATGAACGTGTCGGGAGTCGGGACGAGACAGACAGGCAGGCAGCGTTTCTCAGCCAGTCGAAATCATGACTCAGATGGATTTTCTTTAGATAGCATTGTGGTATTGTCCTTGTGCAATATAAGCCAGCCTTCAGAGCTCTATCGTACTATCCAGGTCTGTGCCCAAACAGTTTGAGCTTCTACTTCTAAAAATCCACCTTTCCAGAAATAAGTCTCTCACTGTTGCCGCTTGCTACAGACCCCCCTCAGCCCCGAGCTGTGCCCTGGACACCATATGTGAACTGATTGCCCCCCATCTATCCTCAGAGTTCGTACTGCTTGGTGACCTAAACTAGGACATGCTTAACACCCCGGCCAACCTACATTCTAAACTAGATGCCCTCAATCTCACACAAATTATCAACAAACCTACCAGGTACAACCCTAAATCTGTGAACATGGGCACCCTCATAGATATCATCCTGACAAATGTAGCCTCTAAATACACCTCCGCTGTCTTCAACCAGGATCTCAGCGATCACTGCCTTATTGCCTGCATCCGTAATGGGTCCACGGTCAAACGACCACCCCTCATCACTGTCAAACGCTGCCTAAAACACTTTAGCGAGCATGTCACGGTTAACTAAGCCAGAACCCAGAAGCAGACCAGGACACGGTACGTGAGACAAAGGTGAGTGTTTATTTATAGAGTCCGAGTGAAGCTGAATAATCCAGGGAACAGAGCGGGTGGCGTGGATGGGTTGTTGAGGGTGCAGTGGTTGGTCCGGTACTGGCTCGGCAGCCGCCGACCATCAGGCAGAGGTTGGGTGAAGGTTCCGGGTGAGAGACTGCAGACAGAACAAAACGGAGGTGAGTACACAGCAAATCAACAAGGTGCAAAACAACAAAACTAACGCTAGAACTCAAAGGCTGATACGCTGACAAACATACTGTTCATGGCTAACGATCCGGCAGGAACTGGATGTTGGGCCAGAGCCTAAGAAGGGTGATGATCAGGACCAGGTGTGCAGATTGCTGATGGGATGCAGGTGCGGAAAACCAGAGCGCTCCCCGGAGCGTTCCCGAACCCTCGGGAAACTGGAGAATACGAGCAGGAACACTAGTCACCAGACAGGACCCGACTCAGACAGCCGGGATCGTCACAGTACCCCCTCCGGCCAACGCCACCGGGGCGGACTTCCCGGAGCGCCAGGATGGAGGCGGTAGAAGTCACTGATGAGGTCTGCGTCTAGGACCTGTCGCCGCGGAATCCAACTCCTCTCTTCAGGGCCATACCCCTCCCAGTCCACGAGATACTGGAAACCCCGGCCCCGCCGTCTGGAATCCATGATGCGACGCACCGTGTAGGCAGGACCACCTCCGATCATCCGAGGAGGAGGAGGAGGAGGCGGAGGAGGCAACAGAGGACTGAGGAAGACAGGCTTGAGGCAGGAGACATGAAAGGTGGGATGGACTCTGAGCGTCCTCGGTAGTTTGAGTCGAACTGCCACTGGATTGATCACCTTCTCCACCACAAACGGACCAATGAACTTCGGCAACAACTTCCTAGACTCAGTCCGTAACGGAAGATCCCGTGTGGCCAACCAAACCCTATCTCCGATGGTATAGGTGGGAGCGGGAATCCGGCGACGATTCGCCTGGAGCTGATACCGGTCCGAAACTCTAAGGAGTGCCTTTCTGGCCCGATGCCAGGTCCGGTGGCAACGCCGGAATATGGGCCTGAACAGAAGGCACTGAGAGCTCCTTCTCCTGAGAAGGAAACAGGGGAGGTTGGTAGCCATACAGGCACTGGAAGGGAGACATCCCAGTGGCAGATGTAGGAAGAGTATTGTGGGCATACTCAACCCAAGGCAACTGAGAGACCCAGGAGGTGGGGTTGGAAGAAACCAGACAGCGTAGCGTTGATTCCATCTTCTGGTTGGCTCTCTCCGCCTGACCATTGGATTGGGGGTGAAAACCAGATGTGAGACTGACCGTAGCTCCAATGGCCAAACAGAAGGACTTCCAGACAGCAGAGGTAAACTGAGGGCCACGGTCGGAAACGATATCACTGGGCAAACCGTGGACCCTGAAAACCTCCCTAACCAGGATCTCGGACGTCTCCGAGGCAGAGGGAAGCTTGGCAATTGGCACAAAGTGGGCGAACTTGCTGAATCTGTCCACGATAGTCAGAACGACCGTGTTCCCCTCAGAAGCGGGCAACCCCGTGACGAAGTCCAGGGCCAGATGCGACCATGGTCGCGGGGAATAGGAAGGGGGTGAAGTAGTCCAGAGCTGGGCCGATTGGTACTCTTATTCTGCGCACACACTGGACAGGCAGCAACAAAACCCAGAGTATCCTCGGCCATGGCAGGCCACCAAAACGTCTGCGAAGAAACGCCATAGTCCGAGCCACGCCAGGGTGACAAGCCATCTTGCTGGCGTGGGACCATTTGAGGACAGCAGGACGAACCGACTCCGCACAAACAACCGACCGGGTGGACCGTTACCGGGACCGGGCTGAGTCCGAAGGGCCGCCAGCACCTCCTCCTCAATCTTCCACATAACTGCTCCCACGACGCAGTTCCGGGGGAGGATTGTCTCGGTCTTGGACCCACTCTCCTCCGTCTTGGAGAACATCCGGGACAAGGCGTCCGCCTTGCCGTTCTTAGATCCAGGTCGGAACGTCAGGGCAAACTTGAATCGTCCGAAAAACAACGCCCACCTGGCCTGACGGGAGTTGAGACGTTTAGCCGATTGCACGTAAGCAAGATTCTTGTGGTCCGTCCAGACCATAAACGGTTGCTCCGCCTCCAACCAGTGGCGCCACTCCTCCAAGGCAAGTTTCACCGCGAGAAGCTCCCGGTTACCCACATCGTAATTCCTCTCCGCAGGCGAAAGGCGACGAGAGTAGTAGGCGCAGGGATGGAGTTTACTGTCCGTGGAGCATCGCTGCGACAGGATGGCGCCAACTCCCACATCAGACGCGTCCACTTCAACGACGAACTGACGGGCCGTGTCCGGTTGAGAGAGAATCGGTGCGTTGGTGAATCGCCTCTTCAAATCCAGAAACGCTCGATCCGCCTCCGGATTCCACTTGAAGGTCCTGATGCTGGAAGTCAAGGCAGTTAACGGAGCGGCCACACGGCTGTAATCCCGGATGAATCTGCGGTAGAAATTCGCAAACCCCAAAAATCTCTGGAGCTGCAATCTCGTACCGGGCTGGGCCCATTCCAGAACCGCTCTAACCTTCTCCTGGTCCATCCTAATCTCTCCCCTGGAGATGATGTACCCGAGAAAGGATGTCGTGTGGGCGTGAAACTCGCACTTCTCGGCCTTCACAAACAGGCGATTCTCCAACAATCGCTGCAGAACCTGCCGGACATGCTGGACGTGGTCGGAAGGTTCCTTCGAGAAAGATCAGAATGTCATCCAGGTAAACAAACACAAAGAGACCGATCATATCTCTCAGGACGTCGTTCACCATACTCTGGAATACCGCTGGAGCATTGGTCAGTCCAAACGGCATCACCTGATACTCGAAGTGACCCATCGGTGTATTGAAACCCGTCAACCACTCGTCCCCCTCTCTGATCCGGACCAGGTGATACGCATTGCGTAGGTCTAGCTTGGTGAACACCGTAGCACCCTGTAAGGAGTCGAAGGCAGAACTCATCAAGGGCAGGGGATACTTGTTCTTGACCGTGATGTCATTCAACCCCCGATAATCAATACACGGTCGAAGAGAGCCATCCTTCTTACCCACAAAGAAGAATCCTGCCCCCAGGGGTGATGACGAGGGACGAACGAGACCAGCAGCTAGGGACTCCTTGATGTAGGTCTCCAACGCCTCACGTTCAGGTCGGGAGATACTGTATAACCTTCCCTTGGGGTAGACAGCTCCAGGGACCAGGTTGATGGCACAATCATATGGTCGGTGGGGAGGGAGTGACAGAGCCTTCTGCTTACTGAAAACTTCCCCCAAATCGTGATATGTCTCGGGAACCAGGGACAAATCTGGGGGGTTTAGCCTCAATCACCTGACTGGGAACCGAATGGGGGCAGGCAGTCTTGAGACAGTTAGCATGACAATCAAGGCTCCAACTCGTTACCTTGCCCGTCACCCAATCGAACGTGGGATTGTGTTCCTTCAGCCAGGGGTATCCAAGGACCAGAGGAACATGGGAAGACGGCAGAATGAAGAATGAAATCATCTCAGAATGATTCCCCGACAACCGCATCTTAACCGGTTCAGTCCTCATCGTGATACGTGCCAGACTACTGCCGTTCAGAGTGGTAGCTTCAATGGCTTCCGGCAATTGCTCCTTGGAAAGCCCCAGCTGTTCCACCAACTCGGCATCTAGAAAGCTTCCATCGGCACCTGAATCGATAAAAGCGTTAATCGCTAAGCTCTGATTCCTGTTCATAAGGGTAGCCGGGAAACGGGGTCTGACAGAGGTATTGAGAGGTCGAAACTGGCTCGCTAAAAGTCCTCCCAACTTTAGCGAGCCGCGCAGTTTGGCGACCCGACTGGATCCTGAGAAGCTGATCGGTTGGACGGAACCCATTGCTTCTCCCTCCTTCGCTCTCGGACTCGATTATCCACCCGAATAGACAAAGCTACCAAGCTGTCCAGGTCACTAGGCTCCGGATAGGAGATCAACTCATCCTTGAGCTGCTCCGACAGACCCTGGTAAAAGACCGCTTGCAGAGACTCCTCGTTCCACCCACTCTCCACAGCCAACGTCTTGAACTCGATCACGAAGTCGGCCACGCTGCGAGTTCCTTGGCGAAGCGAAAACAGGCGCCTAGCTGCGTCCCTCCCTCGGACGGAATGGTCGAAGAGCTTCCTCATCTCGGCCGTGAACCCCTGGTATGAAGCCATGCAGGGATCCTGTCGTTCCCAAACGGCTGAAGCCCACTCCAGCGCTCGACCACGCAGCAACTCAATCACAAAGGCTATCCTAGCCTTGTCTGTGGCATAAGAGTAGGGCTGTAGATCGAACACTAGTCCACACTGCATAAGGAAGGAACGGCATCTTCCCAGCTCATCCTCATACTTATCCGGCGTCGGAACCTTGGGCTCACGGATGGACACAGCTTCAGAAGCGGCAGGCGAGATGGGTGAAACCGGTAGTGGATCCTCCACCGGACACTTGCGTTGGTTCTGGACCTCCGTCAGACCGGTAGAAAGGTTCCGAACTGACAACGCGATCTCCTGTAGTACCGTGCTATGATAGCCCAACATCTTCTCCTGCTGGGTAATAGCATGGCGAACAGAGTCCAGGTCCGCTGGGTTCATTACTGGCCGGATCGTTCTGTCACGGTTAACTAAGCCAGAACCCAGAAGCAGACCAGGACACGGTACGTGAGACAAAGGTGAGTGTTTATTTATAGAGTCCGAGTGAAGCTGAATAATCCAGGGAACAGAGCGGGTGGCGTGGATGGGTTGTTGAGGGTGCAGTGGTTGGTCCGGTACTGGCTCGGCAGCCGCCGACCATCAGGCAGAGGTTGGGTGAAGGTTCCGGGTGAGAGACTGCAGACAGAACAAAACGGAGGTGAGTACACAGCAAATCAACAAGGTGCAAAACAACAAAACTAACGCTAGAACTCAAAGGCTGATACGCTGACAAACATACTGTTCATGGCTAACGATCCGGCAGGAACTGGATGTTGGGCCAGAGCCTAAGAAGGGTGATGATCAGGACCAGGTGTGCAGATTGCTGATGGGATGCAGGTGCGGAAAACCAGAGCGCTCCCCGGAGCGTTCCCGAACCCTCGGGAAACTGGAGAATACGAGCAGGAACACTAGTCACCAGACAGGACCCGACTCAGACAGCCGGGATCGTCACAGAGCAGGCCTTTCAATTGACCTTACCCGGGTATCCTGAATGGATATTGACCTCATTCCGTCAGTAGAGGATGCCTGGTTGTTCTTTAAAAGTGCTTTTCTCTCAATCCTAAATAAGCATGCCCCATTCAGAAAATTCAGAACTAAGAACAGATATAGCCACTGGTTCTCCTCAGACTTGACTGCCCTTGACCAGCACAAAAACATCCTGTGGCATACTGCATTAGCATCGAACAGCCCCCGCGATATGCAACTTTTCAGGGAAGTCAGGAACCAATATACACAATCAGTTAGGAAAGCTAAGGCTCGCTTTTTCAAACAGAAATTTGCATCCTGTAGCACTAACTCCAAAAAGTTTTGGGACACTGTAAAGTCCATGGAAAATAAGAGCACCTCCTCCCAACTGCCCACTGCACTGATGCTAGGAAACACTGTCACCACCGATAAATCTACAATAATCGAGAATTTCAACAAGCATTTTGTTACGGCTGGCCATGCTTTCCACCTGGCTACCACTACCCCGGCCACCAGCTCTGCACCCTCCGCTGCAACTTGCCCATAACCCCCCCCGCTTCTCCTTCACACAAATTTAGACAGCTGATGTTCTGAAGGAGCTGAAAAATCTAGACCCCTACAAATCAGCTGGGCTAGACAATCTGGACCCTTTCTTTCTAAAATTAGCCACCGAAATTGTCGCAACCCCTATTTCTAGCCTGTTCAACCTCTCTTTCGTAACGTCTGAGATCCCCAGAGATTGGAAAGCTGCCGCGGTCATCCCCCTCTTCAAAGGGGGTGACACTCTAGATCCAAACTGTTACAGACCTATATCCATCCTGCCCTGCCTTTCGAAAGTGTTTGAAAGCCAAGTTAACAAACAGATTTCGACCATTTCGAATCCCAACGTACCTTCTCCACTATGCAATCCGGTTTCCGAGCTGGTCATGGGTGCACCTCAGCCACGCTCAAGGTCCTAAACGATATTATAACCGCGATCGATAAAAGACAGTACTGCGCAGCCGTCTTCATCGACCTGGCCAAGGCTTTCGACTCTGTCAACCACCGCATTCTTATTGGCAGACTAAATAGCCTTGGTTTCTCTAATGACTGCCTCGCCTGGTTCACCAACTACTTCTCAGATATAGTTCAATGTGTCAAATCGGAGGACCTGTTGTCTGGACCTCTGGCCGTCTCTATGGGGGTGCCACAGAGTTCAATTCTCGGGCCGACTCTATTCTCTGTGTATATCATTGATGTCGCTCTTGCTGCTGGTGACTCTCAGATCCACCTCTATGCAGACGACACCATTTTGTATACATCTGGCCCTTCATTGGACACTGTGTTAACAAACCTCCAAACGAGCTTCAACGCCATACAACACTCCTTCCGTAGCCTCCAACTGCTCTTAAACACTAGTAAAACTAAATGCATGCTCTTCAACCGAACGCTGCTTGCACCCGCCCACCCGACTAGAATCACTACTCTCGGCGGGTCTGACCTAGAGTATGTGGACAACTACAAATACCTAGGTGTCTGGTTAGACTGTAAACTCTCCTTCCAGACTCACATTAAGCATCTCCAATCAAAAGTTAGATCTAGAATCGGCTTCCTATTTCGCAACAAAGCCTCCTTCACTCATGCTGCCAAACATGCCCTCGTAAAACTGACTATCCTACCGATTCTTGACTTCGGCGATGTCATTTACAAAATAGCCTCCAACACTCTACTCAGCAAATTGGATGTAGTCTATCACAGTGCCATCCGTTTTGTCACCAAAGCCCCATATACTACCCACCATTGTGACCTGCATGCTCTTGTTGGCTGGCCCTCACTACATATTCGTCGCCAAACCCACTGGCTCCAGGTCATCTATAAATCACTGCTAGGCAAATCCCTGTCTTACCTTAGCTCACTGGTCACCATAGCAACACCCACCCGTAGTCTGCGCTCCAGCAGGTATATCTCACTGGTCATCCCCAAAGCCAACACCTCCGTTCTCTGCTGCCAATGACTGGAACAAACTGCAAAAATCTCTGAAGCTGGAGACTCTTATCTCCCACACTAAATTTAAGCGTCAGTTGTCAGAGCAGCTTACCGATCACTGCACCTGTACACATCCATTCTGAAATTAGCCCACCCAAATACCTCATCCCCATATTGTTATTTATTTTGATAATTTGCACCCCAGTATCTCTATTTGCACATCATCTTTTGCACATCTATCATTCCAGTGTTAATACGAAATTGTAACTATTTTGCACTATGGCCTATTTATTGCCTTACCTCCATAACTTACTACATTCGCACACACTGTATATATATTTTCTGTTTGTATTTTTGACTTTCTGTTTTGTTTACCCCATATGTAACTCTGTGTTGTTGTTTTTATCGCACCGCTTTGCTTTATCTTGGCCAGGTCGCAGTTGTAAATGAGAAGTTGTTTTCAACTGGCTTACCTGGTTAAATAAAGGTGAAATAAAAATAAAAATAAAAGTATTTGTATATATACAAAAAATTGTAAATTGAAAAAAGATAAAATGAAACGCAGCTCATTTGCAGTCTTTCCAGCTTCAGTTTGAAGTGATTGTGTTAGCTGTGTTGTTAGCTAGCTCCTCTGAACAACAGTGTCCTGACGAGTGAGTAAATGTTCTATGCCCGGCGAAATCGCGCCTCATTAGCTCATTGTTATGGATGTATCCAAATAGATGTCACTAGAAAACAGCTTAAACAAATGCAAATGCACCTACTTTGCTCTTATTCTGGATGCACTTTTTGACGTGACTGTAAGTTAGCCGTAGTTGGCTAGCTAGCAAGCAAGGGATAAGAATGTTGCCAGCCAGTATGGCAATGGAACATTTAGAATGAACGACTGGGTTGCGTCCAGAGATACAGAACAAAAAGACTGAACACTGGTCGCGTCCATAGATACAGAGCAAAAAGACTGAACGACTGGGTCGCGTCTCTAGCAACCCTAGATTTGTGTCGGGACTATATCTTGTAGAAGGATGAAATAGTATGAATAAATTAATAAAAATAAAGTTTTTAATGAAATTATGTCAATCATTATTTGAATATATTGGTAACCCATTGTATAAAAGTGATAATGCCCTCGAAGCCGGTGTTTGGAGGATATATTGGCACGGTTTGTCGGACCTCGACTTCGTCTCGGGCCTAACAACACCTATGCCAATATATCCTCCAAACACCGGCTTCTCGGGCATTATCACTTAAATATGCATGTGCTGTGTGTGTGTGTGTTCTTCGAGTGTGTGGGAAGAAAAGAGACTGTATCACTGACCTTTGTGACATCATTCCCTTATTCAAGTTCAAATTAGGCCTTCGATAAATGTGCAGATCTTTACAAGCAATATTTCTCTCACTTTAGTCTGACATGACCTTATTCTGTCAGGCCTTTTTTGTGAGCATTTAGCTACTGTTTTAATAACAGCATAACAGCTTGAATGGTGATAAAGTGAGATGCCTGTAGATGAGATACAGAGCACTGTTGCGGCTCCAGGCATGACATTCAGGAAGGGAAAACACGGGCGCGTCTTCACGTTAACAAACACGCCTTCCCAGCGAAAGGTCAGCAACCAAGGGAAAGGCCCAGTTGTGGAGAAAAGGTCAGAGTTGCTTGAAAGGGGGTTGTAAACAAAATGGCTGATATTGTTGTGAACAAGTGAAATGCATTAGGACTGATAAGTGGTGATGGTGTAGTATGTGTCAATAATGAGATACTGTTTGTTCAATCTGGGTAACAGTGTTGTAAAGGGACTGATATGGTCTGTGTCACTGAGTTACAGTTTTTCTTAATCGCATTCATCAAAACGATATTATACAGTCAAAATTGAATTACATTTGTCAACAGAACACGACTGCCTACAAAAAGACTGAACCATAATTAGGCTATCTCTTGAGTTCAAGCAGACCAAACAGAAAGTTAGTAGATCAGAATAACAATTTGTTTTGCAGTCCCTAATTCATCATAATAAAAATTGGAAGTACAACTATTTAACTGTGCAGAATTATGGGCAATTACTCTCCTTTTATGCATATTTCACCAAACAATTTCATACACATAAAATCTAATATTATCCCTGATTAAAATTTTTATAAAAAATAAGCACATTGTGTGCAGGATTCATTCATCGGTATCATCACAATCCGATTCCATGTATTCAATACATAGACAGAAACACAATCCACAATAGAAATAAGGAAAGGTGAATACAATGGAGGAACACAACTGATATGAATTAATAGGCCTACATCCACACCAAAGCAAAGCTCTATAATGGAAGGTCACAATGTCGGAGATGATGACTTAAAAGTAATCAAATTTCATTCTCTGCATCTCTGCATGTCTGCAATATTGTAAAACATAATCATAATAATTAGACAGTCCACATTGCCTATATTGTACATGTTCAAATCATCAAATCCAATGTTTTGGATCACATCCGCAGAATACAACAGGTGTAGACTTCACTTAGATGCTTACTTTCCCAACAATGCAGAGTTAAAAAATATGAAGAATGTACAAATAAATAAATAAATATAGTAATACAATAAAATAACAGTAATGAAGCTATACTGTATACAAGGAGTACCGGTACCGAGTCAATGTGCAGGGGTACGAGGTAGTTGAGGTAATTGAAGTAATATGTACATGTAGATAGGGGTAATAGTGACTAGGCAATCAGGATATATAATTGACAGAATAGCAGCAGCGTATGTGAAGAGTGTGAAAGTGTACAGTGCCTTGCAAAAGTATTCATCCCCCTTGGCATTTTTCCGATTTTGATTTTGATTTGTATTTCATGTAATGGACATACACAAAATAGTCAAAATTGGTGAAGTGAAATGAAAAAAATTACTTGTTTCAAAAAAATTCTAAAAAATAAATAACGGAAAAGTGGTGCTTGCATATGTATTCACCCCCTTTGCTATGAAGCCCCTAAATAAGATCTGGTGGCTAGATGTGCCAAGCTTATAGAGACATACCCCAAGAGACTTGCAGCTGTAATTGCTACAAAAGGTGTCTCTACAAAGTATTGACTTTGGTGGGGTGAATAGTTATGTACGCTCAAGTTTTCTGTTTTTTTGTCTTATTTCTTGTTTGTTTCACAATAACAAATATTTTGCATCTTCAAAGTGGTAGGCATGTTTGGTAAGGAGTAGACCAAGGCGCAGCGTTGCAGGCAAACATACTCATTTATTAGCGAAACGTGATCAAAACAACAAAAGACGGTAACGTGACAGTACACGGTTAAACACAACCAACTAGAAACAGAACACATAGAATGAACACACCCTGGCTCAACATATAGAGTCCCAGAGCCAGGGTGTGACAGTACCCCCCCCTAAAGGCGCGGACTGCGACCGCGCCTAAATACGAGCAAAACAGGGGAGGGCTGGGTGGGCATTCCTCCTCGGCGGCGGCTCCGGCTCCGGGCTTGCCCACCACCCTCCAACAAACCCCCCATAGCGCCCCTGGTCCGGTCTGGCCCCGCTGGCTGGAGCTGGACTGGACGTAGCAGGAGCGGTAGGCTTCAGCTCCTTAGTGGAGCAGTTGAGTGGTACCTGAATTGGCACCGATGACCCAGGCACGGGTTGTGCCGGACTGACGACTTCGCACCCCTGGCTTGGTGCGAGTGGCAGGAACGGGCGGGCCGGGGCTGGCGCGCAGCGCACCGTAGACTTGGTGCGTGGAGCAGGAACAGGCCGGACTGGGCTGGCGACGCACACCGTAGGCTTGGTGCGTGGAGCAGGGACAGGCCGGGCTGGGCTGGCGACGCACACCGTAGGCTTGGTGCGTGGATTAGCAACTGGCCGGACTGGGCTGGCGACGCACACCGTAGGCTTGGTGCGTGGAGCAGCAACTGGCCGGACTGGGCTGGCGACGCACACCGTAGGCTTGGTGCGTGGAGCAGGAACAGGCCGGGCTGGGCTGGCGACGCACACCGTAGGCTTGGTGCGTGGAGCAGGGACAGGCCGGGCTGGGCTGGCGACGCACACCGTAGGCTTGGTGCGTGGAGCAGCAACTGGCCGGACTGGGCTGGCGACGCAAACCGTAGGCTTGGTGCGTGGAGCAGCAACTGGCCGGACTGGGCTGGCGACGCACACCGTAGGCTTGGTGCGTGGAGCAGGAACAGGCCGGGCTGGGCTGGCGACGCACACCGTAGGCTTGGTGCGTGGAGCAGGGACAGGCCGGGCTGGGCTGGCGACGCACACCGTAGGCTTGGTGCGTGGAGCAGCAACTGGCCGGACTGGGCTGGCGACGCACACCGTAGGCTTGGTGCGTGGAGCAGGGACAGGCCGGGCTGGGCTGGCGACGCACACCGTAGGCTTGGTGCGTGGAGCAGGGACAGGCCGGGCTGGGCTGGCGACGCACACCGTAGGCTTGGTGCGTGGAGCAGGGACAGGCCGGGCTGGGCTGGCGACGCACACCGTAGGCTTGGTGCGTGGAGCAGGGACAGGCCGGACTGGGCTGGCGACGCACATCGTAGGCTTGGTGCGAGGGGCAGGAACATGCCGGGCTGGGCTGGCGGCGTGCACCTTACACTTAGTGCGGGAAGCAGGAACGGGCCGGACCGGGCTGGCGACGCATACCGTAGGTTTGGTGCGAGGAGCAGGAACAGGCCGGACCGGGCTGGCGACGCGCACCGTACACTTGGTGCGAGGGGCTGGAACAGGCCGGACCGTACTGGGAACACACACCACTGGCTCTACCTCGGGATCTGGAACGGGCCGGACCGGACTGGTAACACACCCCAGTACCTCTCGCCGTGCCTCTACACCTTCCCTCCCTGCTTTGACCAGTGGCCCCCGTAACCTGGTGGCCTTCTGAATCCGCCCCTTTTCTGCCTCCGTCAGCCCCGTCGTCCATGCCGTGTGCCCCCCCCTAAAAATTCTTTGGGGTTGCCTCTCGACCGTCCAACGCTGACACTGCTTACGCCGTTGCTCCTCTCTCCGTCGCCTCTCAATTGTCTCACTCCATGGCCGGCGATCCATCCCGGCCAGGATCTCCTCCCAGGTCCAGGACCCCTGCCCGTCCAAAATCTGTTCCCACGTCCAGGCTGCCGATTCCTGGACACGCTGCTTGGTCCTGGTATGGTGGGTTCTTCTGTCACGATCGTCTTGACGAGAAGTAGACCAATACGCAGCGTGTTGAGTGAACATGATTGACTTTATTACCGTCAGTGATAATAAGCACACTAAACAAAAACAATAAACGACTCGTGAAGTCCACGGTGACAAAGACCGACAAGGAACAAAAACCCACAAACACAAAGTGAAACACAGACAGTTAAATATGGCTCCCAATCAGAGACAACCAGCACACAGCTGACACTCATTGCCTCTGATTGGGAGTCACTCAGTCAAACATAGAAAATGACGAACTAGAAACACCCAACATGGAATGAACACACCCTGGCTCAACATATAGAGTCCCAGAGCCAGGGTGTGACAATGTTGTATAAATCAAATGATACAAACCCCCCAAAAATCCATTTTAATTCCAGGTTGTAAGGAAAAATGCCAAGCGGGGGTGAATACTTTCGCAAGCCACTGTATCTGTGTGTGTGGCGTCAATATGTGTGTGTGTGTGTGTGTGGCGTCAATTTGCACATGTGTGTGTGTTTTGTATGTGTGTGTTGTGCAGTGTCAGTGTAGTATGTGTGAGCGTATGGGTAGAGTCCAGTGAGTGTGCATAGAGCCAGTGCAAGAGTGTCAGTGCCCAAAAAAAAGGAGAGTCAGTGTAAATATTCCGGATAGCAATTTGATTAACTGTTCAGCAGTCTTATGGCTTAGGGGTAGAAGCTGTTCAGGAGACTTTTGATCCCAGACTTGGTGCTCCGGTACTGCTTGCCGTGCGGTAGCAGAGAGAATAGTCTATGACTTGGGTGGCTGGAGTCTTTGTAAATTTGACACCGTCTGGTATAGAGGTCCTGGATGGCAGGGAGCTCTGTCCCAGTGATGTACTAGGCCATACACACTACCCTCTGTAGTGCCTTGAGGTTGGATGCCAAGCAGTTGCCATACCAAGCGGTGATACAGCCAGTCAAGATGCTCTCGATGGTGCATCTGAGGGCTTTTTGAGGATCTGAGATCCCATGTCAAATATGTTTTGCCTCCTGAGGGGGAAGAGGCGTTGTTGTGTCCTATTCACGACTGTGTTGGTGTGTTTGGACCATGATAGATCCTTAGTGATGTGGACAGCGAGGAAGTTGAAGCTCTCGAACCGCTCCACTACAGCCCCATCGATGTGAACGGGGGTGTGCTCGGCACTCCGTTTGCTGTAGTCCACGATCAGCTCCTTTGTCTTGCTGACGTTGAGTTAGATGTTATTGTCCTGGCACCACACTGCCAGGTCTCTGACCTCCTCCCTATAAGCTGTCTCCTCGTCGTTGGTGATCAGGCCTAAAACCATTGCATCGTCGGCAAACCTAATGATGGGGAATCATGTCCAAATGTAATTTTGGACATGAATCACTGCTTGGGTGAATTACAATTTCATGCAGTAGTATTTACTGATTGCCGGAAACAGTGAATGCAATTCCACACATTTCTCTTCTGATGTAAACAGTGTAATATTCTGTGAATAAAACACAAAACAGTGAATTTTGTATTCATTGATAACATTTACACTGAGTGTACAAAACATTATGGACACCTTCTGAATATTGAGTTCCTGGCTAGACCCTTTTTTCCAGCAAAATCTATAAATACGGCATGTTATTCTCAATTGGTAGAGTGTGTGTGTCAGAGAGGTTAGAGAAGTGCATATGTTAATGTGACATTCACACAGAAGCACACAGTCTCCCTGGACCTTTCTCAACCCTGGGCCTCATGTCTACCACAGTGTTTCTAAAGGTTATAAACAAAACTGGAACAAGCAGCCACTCCTACTCTGTCACAAACGGATAAAGTCAAATCTTGGGAAAAATTAAGGAAAGGCTCATAGCTATTTTGAACACAACCTTTACAATGTGTTCAGGTTATATGAGTCAGCTGCTTTGTCCTATGAAAATGTAATCTGGATGGGTACGAACAATGTTAAAATAATATGAGTATTTTATATTTGACAATTCTTGTTTCAATTCTGGCCTTCTCTTAGAAAGCAAGAGATAGAGTTGAGATAGGGAAAATATTTCATCATTGCTTCTGCTCTGAAAAAGTTTTGACACTGTTTTACAGTAGATTACAAAGTAATCTATAAGGCTACAGTTAAGCACATTTGTGAGGGGCAATGGATTTGAAATCGAAAGACAATCTTGCTTCCTCCAAGGCTCTGACTGATTGGATCTTGATAAGCAGCATTAGACATGTGCCAACACCATGGTTGGGCTTAATTCCATTTCAATTCCAGTTAATTCAGGAACTACACTGAAATTCCTATTTTAATTATCTCCAATGCTTTTCAATGAGGAGAATTTGGAATTGGAATTTGGTGTACTTTCTGAAGTGAGTGGAATTTAAATGGAATTGACTCCAACCCTGTCCAACACACACATTCTCCCTCCCACGCAGGCACACAGACCCAGACACACACACACACGCACGCACACACACACACACACACACACACACACACACACACACACACACACACACACACACACACACACACACACACACACACACACACACACACACCTATTCCTCCTAAGCTCCTTCTTGCTGTCAAACTAGTAAACAGTGCTTGAAGCTGTCAGTTCAGAATGTGTGTATCAGTCTGTATCGATCCATGTCTTCATGTTGTCGCATTCTATCAAACAGAGTGCAGTTCAAGGGCCTATAATGGTGGCTTACATCCGTGCTGAGCACAGCTGAGTGCTATGTCTGTCTTAAATAGCCCAGTCTGATTCCTCTTATCGGCCCCTTTTGTTCAGATAAGTCCTGCTCAGGTTGACGTGTGGAGCAGATGGGTGTCTGGGGGAACTCAGAGAGAGCTTAGACAGAGCTACAGGTGTAGGATCTTAATTTGATTACCCTGTTGCAGGGTAATCAAATTATAATCCACATTACAATTCACATTTCCTGTTGATGCAAACTGGCTCAAATTAAGATCCTACATCTGTTTTACAACTACACTGGATGCAGGGAATTGACGTTAAAGGTAAAAAAGGTCTGGCTACTTGGAAAAAAATGCAGGATGCCAAACAGATCCCTACAATCCACTCACTGTCTTGGCTAAAGCTTGCTTTAGCCAGCCTCTGCATCACTGCCCAACACTCTCCTTCTCATTCAACTTTCTTAACAAACGTTGGCTGACCCAGGCTGCGTCTGTGGCGGGGGCTCAGTAGCTTCTGACAGGGTGTATGATTTCCTCAGAGCCACTTGGATATGCCCGAGCCCCTCCGGAGCGGAGGACAGGACCTAATTAGTTCACCTCCGTCCCCCCAACTGACTCTAAACACTTCTGAAGGACCCCATATGCTACCAGCCCTCGAGTGCACACCTTTCACTCAGGCATTTAGACGGACATCAAAATGCATTACCTCAGAGATCTGGAGACGTGTGTGTGCACGTGTGTGTGTGTTTGTGTGTGTCCTTGCACATATAAAGAGATTAACTCCGTCTGCTGACTCAGAGGAACCTGTACAGTTCCTGACTGGCAGAAAACAGAAAGGAAAGGGAAAGGGGGATACCTAGTCAGTTGTACAACTGAATTCATTCAACTGAAATGTGTCTTCCGCATTTAACCCAACCCCTCTGAATCAAGGGCTGTTATGTGTTTATCCTCACAGGGTTATTGAGTACGGCCTGTAGAGAGGCCAGGTAACAGCAGGCTATAGTTATGATTAAAATATCCTATTGTATCAATCTCTATTTTCATCAACCTTCTGCCTATCTGTCTGTCTGCTGGCTTTTCTGTCTAGATTGACATTCTTCAAGTTTAGAAAAATAGATACAGTATATTCCTTCTAAAACATAAGTCCATACGTTTCCATAAGTCACATTTACATAGATCTTCTTCTGATTTATAGCTAAATTGACCCATAGTGATGCAGTTAGGACCTTGTTTCAAGTGCTACGTAATAGAACTCCCATACACTCTCTCCCTTCCTCTCTCTCTGTCCATCGTTCCTTTTTCCTCTAAATTAGGTAGAAATGCTGCATGGCTCCTCTGGTCCTGAGCTATTGTTGGGTAAATGTGGCCCTAATGACTTCACAGCGAGGGTCTCAACACTTTATTGAGAGAGATCTCCTTCTCCGCCATGATCAAATGAGTCTAATTAAATTTTCTCCCCGCAAACAACAAAGCACAGAGCGAGACAGAGGAAATCAAAGAGAATAGAGAGAGATAAAGATCAACTTTAATCAGATTAGAACTTTCTTGAAGATATAAACTTTTCATCATGTCAACATTATCTACACGAAGCGCACATGCACGCAAACACACATACACACAAACACACAAACACACATACACGCACATACAGGCATACACTTAATGGGTTAAGATAACAACATAGTCATTAAACAGCAACTAGAAGAACACATATGTCATACATATGGAGGTATATGTTTCTATAGACAGGCAACACACAGTCAGTCCTGTCATTAGTTGAGCTGCTTGCTTCAGGAGTGGATACCATGGCGACCACTTCATAACCAACCCTGTGACCGCGTTGTGACCGCGGCGTCACCAGCTAGGAAAACACAACATGGGTGTCTGGACCGGAGGCGACCGCCTCGCGTGCCGGTGCAACCACATCCAGAGGCCACATGTGCCTTCTCAGAATGATGTCATCTATGGTGAGGAAGGATTACCACCTCCTCCCTCTCTCTTTTTCCTCTCCTCTCTCCCCACTCTTCATGTTGCTCCTCTCCTCTCTCCCCACTCTTCATGTTGCTCCTCTCCTCTCTCCCCACTCTTCATGTTGCTCCTCTCCTCTCTCCCCACTCTTCATGTTGCTCCTCTCCTCTCTCCCCACTCTTCATGTTGCTCCTCTCCTCTCTCCTCAAACTCTCTCTTTTTCTTCCTCTCTCCCCAGCCCTGAGGCGTATGTTACTCAATCACTCTCTTCTCTTCTTTCCCCTTTTCCTCTCGTTCCCTTTCCAATTAACAGCTGACCACCTCCCACCTGTTCATCCCCACGGGATCTTGGTGAACTTTCATCTCTAGATCGAGGTACATCTAACTGGAGGAGATTGCGCTTCCATCGGGCTATATGAGATCCACCCCTGATATGAGTTTTCAAAATCAGAACCTGCATGCTACTCCTCTTTCACAATGTTGCTCCTTCTTCTCTGCCCTCCATCCCTATTGCCTTGCTCTTTTACAGTGCCGTACGGAAAGAATTCAGACCCCTTGACTTTTTACACATTTTGTTACGTTACAGCCTTATTCTAAAATGGATTACATTATTTATTATTTTATCTACACACAATACCCCATAATGACAAAGCAAAAACAGGTTTTTAGAAATTTTAGCAAATATATGAAAAATTAAAAACAGAAATACCTTATTTAAATAAGTATTCAGACCCTTTGCTATGAGCCTCGACATTTAGCTCAGGTGCATCCTGTTCCCATTGATCATCCTTGAGATGTTTCTATAACTTGATTGGAGTACACCTGTGGTAAATTCAATTGATTCAACATGATTTGGAAAGGCACATACCTGTCTATATAAGGTCTCACAGTTGACAGTGCATGTCAGAGCAAAAACCAAGCCATGAGGTCGAAGGAATTGTCCGTAGAGCTCCGAAACAGGATTGTGTCGAGGCACAGATCAGGTGAAGGGTACCAAAAAAATGTGTGGCCTTCATCACTCTTGATTGGAAGAGTGTTTGGAACCACCAACACTCATCCTAGAGCTGGCTGCCTGCCAAACTGAACAATCGGGGGATAAGGGCCTTGCTCAGGGAGGGGAGCAAGAACCCGATGGTCACTCTGACAGAGCTCTAGAGTTTCTCTGTGGAGATGGGAGAACCTTCCAGAAGGACAACCATCTCTGCAGCATTCCACCAATCAGGCCTTTATGGTAGAGTGGCCAGACGGAAACAACTCCTCAGTAAAAGGCACATGACAGCCCGCTTGGAGTTTGCCAAACGGCACTTGAAGACTCTCAGACCATGAGAAACCAGATTCTCTGGTCTGATGAAACCAAGATTGAACTCTTTGGTGGCA
This sequence comes from Coregonus clupeaformis, assembly GCF_020615455.1. Taxonomy (NCBI): domain Eukaryota; kingdom Metazoa; phylum Chordata; class Actinopteri; order Salmoniformes; family Salmonidae; genus Coregonus; species Coregonus clupeaformis. Next base: position 445,813 of record NW_025533569.1, on the reverse strand, counting down.
GCATCATGCTATGGGGATGTTTTTCAGCGTCAGGGACTGGGAGACTAGTCAGGATCGAGGGAAAGATGAATGGAGCAAAGTACAGAGAGATCCTTGATGAAAACCTGCTCCAGGGCACTCAGGACCTCTGACTGGGGCGAAGGTTTACCTTACAACAGGACAACGATCGTAAGCACACAGCCAAGACAACGCAGGAGTGGCTTCGGGACAAGTCTCTGAATGTTCTTGAGTGGCCCAGCCAGAGCCCGGACTTGAACCCGATCAAACATCTCTGGAGAGACCTGAAAATTGCTGTGCAGCAACACTCCCCATCCTACCTGACAGAGCTTGAGAGGATCTGCAGAGAGGAATGGGAGAAACTCCCCAAATACAGGTGTTCCAAGCATGTAGCGTCATACCCAAGAAGACTCGAGGCTGTAATCACTGCCAAAGGTGCTTCATCAAAGTACTGAGTGAAGGGTCTGAATACTTATGTAAATGTGATATTTCCGTTTTAATTTTGAATACATTTGCTAAAATAAAATAATAAACTGTTTTAGCTTTGTCATTACGGTGTATTGTGTGTAGATTGATGACGGGAAAAAACAATTTAATCAATTTTAGAATAAGGCTGTAACGTAACAAAATGTGGAAAAAGTCAAGGAGTCTAAATACTTTCCGATTGCACTGTATTGCCTCTCTCACTCTAACCATTCTTTCTTTATTTCCATCCCTCTCACTCTTAGAGGAAAAGGGCCATCAAACTGTGTGCCATCAAACATTATCACTGAGTGGTTTCATTCCCAGTGAACAGAGGAAACAGACTTTAAGCAAAAATAAAAACAAATGTCGGCTGAATGATGGAATTGAACCATTTCCCTCTGTGTTTTTACCGCCCTTGCAACAGCCCCCTGGCTCCTAAAAATAAGCACATCCTTTGCTGTAGTCTACCATTAACTAGAGACTAGAGGGAGACTGAGGCAGGCTAAGGCAGTCTAAAATATGTGTGGTTGCACTCCCTGCGTAAAAGCCCATATGTGATAATTACAAACACAAACCCGTTGCATCGTAAATAATTTTATTACGCAAGTCTGTTGAGTCACTGCTGTGGGCTGGCGGGGAATGAGTCAAGTTGGCTTCTCTGAAAAATAATAGATGTGATTGTGTTTGTTCGCTTTCATATGCAAACATCAGTAGGCCTATACTTCAGGAAAAGCTATGAGGAACATGTTCAGTGTGTTGTCTTTTCTATATGCAAAATGTATGTGTTGTAGTTCCTTGCTTTGGACAGGAAAAGTTAGACCTAGACCTACAGTCAGGTCCATAATTATTGGCACCCTTGACTGTATAAAATAAATGTACAAATACTGAGCTATATTGCATGAAATTGTATTATCTTATACTACAATAATTGCTTAGAGAAAGAGATGTTGTTTAATAAATTATATTAAACAAAAACAGGGGTCAGAATTATTGGCACCCCTGTTTTCAGTACTCCAGCATCCTTCCCTTGCGAGGATAACGCCACTGAGCCTTTTTCTAAAATGTTTCATGAGATTGGAGACCACTTTGGGAGGGATCTTCGAACATTCCCCCTTACAGAATCTTTCCAGATCTTTGGATCTTTTCAAACCATAGGTTTTCAATGAGGTTGAAGTCCAGAGACTGAGATGGCCATTGCAAAATGTTGATTTTGTGGTCAATAAATAATTTATTTGTGGATTTTGATGTGTGCTGGTGTGCGTGGCCAAAGAGGTCTACTTTCATGTCATCTGACCATAGCACTTGGATTGGAATCAGTGCTATGGTCAGATGACATGAAAATAGACCTCTTTGGCCATGCACACCAGTGGTGTGCATAGTTCTTTCCAAAACTATTGAGCGTGCCGTCTTTAGCCAACTCTCTTGCTATCTCTCTCAGAATGACCTTCTTGATCCTAACCAGTCAGGTTTCAGGACTGGTCATTCAACTGAGACTGCTCTTCTCTGTGTCACGGAGGCTCTCCGCACAGCTAAAGCTAACTCTCTCTCCTCTGCTCTTGTCCTTCTAGACCTGTCTGCTGCCTTTGATACTGTGAACCATCAGATCCTCCTCTCCACCCTCTCCGAGCTGGGCATCTCCGGCGCGGCTCACTCTTGGATTGCGTCCTACCTGACCGGTCGCTCCTACCAAGTGGCGTGGCGAGAAGCTGTCTCCGCACCACGTGCTCTCACCACTGGTGTCCCCCAGGGCTCAGTTCTAGGCCCTCTCCTATTCTCGCTATACACCAAGTCACTTGGCTCTGTCATATCCTCACATGGCCTCTCCTATCATTGCTACGCTGACGATACACAACTAATCTTCTCCTTTCCCCCTTCTGATAACCAGGTGGCGAATCGCATCTCTGCATGTCTGGCAGACATATCAGTATGGATGACGGATCACCACCTCAAGCTGAACCTTGGCAAGACGGAGCTGCTCTTCCTCCCGGGGAAGGACTGCCCGTTCCATGATCTCGCCATCACGGTTGACAACTCCGTTGTGTCCTCCTCCCAGAGTGCGAAGAGCCTTGGCGTGACCCTGGACAACACCCTGTCGTTCTCCGCTAACATCAAGGTGCTGACCCGATCCTGCAGGTTCATGCTCTACAACATTCGGAGAGTACGACCCTGCCTTACACAGGAAGCGGCACAGGTCCTAATCCAGGCACTTGTCATCTCCCGTCTGGATTACTGCAACTCGCTGTTGGCTGGGCTCCCTGCCTGTGCCATTAAACCCCTACAACTCATCCAGAATGCCGCAGCCCGTCTGGTGTTCAACCTTCCCAAGTTCTCTCACGTCACCCCGCTCCTCCGCACACTCCACTGGCTTCCAGTTGAAGCTCGCATCTGTTACAAGACCATGGTGCTTGCCCATGGAGCTGTGAGGGGAACGGCACCTCCGTACCTTCAGGCTCTGATCAGTCCCTACACCCAAACGAGGGCGTTGCGTTCATCCACCTCTGGCCTGCTGGCTCCCCTTCCTCTGCGGAAGCATAGTTCCCGCTCAGCCCAGTCAAAACTGTTCGCTGCTCTGGCACCCCAATGGTGGAACAAGCTCCCTCACGACGCCAGGACAGCGGAGTCACTCACCACCTTCCGGAGACATTTGAAACCCCACCTCTTTAAGGAATACCTGGGATAGGATAAAGTAATCCTTCTACCCCCCCCCCCTCTTAAAAAAAATAATATATATATATATATATATATATATATATATATATTGTAAAGTGGTTATCCCACTGGTTATAGGGTGAATGCACCAATTTGTAAGTCGCTCTGGATAAGAGCGTCTGCTAAATGACGTAAATGTAAATGTGGTGGATTTGGCATTGAAAAACAGAAGCATATGCAGAACAGTACCTCATACCTTTGGTAAAATATGGTGGCGGATCTTTAATGTTATATGGGGCTATTTTGCTTCCACTGGTCCTGGGGCCTTTGTTAAGGTCAACGGAATTATTACCTTTACCAAGTACCAGGACATTTTAGCCCAAAACCTGGTTGCCTCTGGCAGGAGACTGACACTTGTGGATCTTCCAGCAAGACATTAACCCCAAGCACACTTTAAAATCCAAAAATAAATAGTTGATTTACTACAAAATCAACATTTTGCAATGGCCATCTCAGTCTCCGGACTTGAACCCCATTGAAAACCTGTGGATTGAATTGAAGAGGGCAGTCCATAAGAGCAAAGGATATCAAGAATCTGAAAAGATTATGTATGGAGGAATGGTGGTCTAAGATCCTTCCCAAAGTGTTCTCCAATCTCTTTTTTTATTGTTGAAAAATACTCAGTGTCATTATCCTTGCAAGGGGAGGGTGCTAGAGTATTGAAAATAGGGGTGCCAATACATTTCACCCCTAAAACCTCTTTCTCTGAGCAATTGTATTAGTATAAAATAATATAATAATTAGCATATAATATAGCTCAGCATTTGTATAATTTATTTGATACAATCTTTTTTGCTCTTATGATCTTTATCAAGGGTGCCAATAATTATGGACCTGCCTGTAGGCTACATATAGGATCAAAGGCGAGATAAATAAATGTATGCATTGCTTTGAATTGCCTTCAAATATATTTAATCAAGGCACTTTTAGTCTGGGAAAATGTGCATGATATGACCACAACCTATGTGCAAACTGTAAGCTGCCTCATTATTCGTTTCCTTGCTGAGATAACTGAAGGCATTTTCCCAGTCAGTGTCAACCCTTCCCACCCCAAACAAGAAGGAACAGGAGCAGAGACAAGCATGCTGATAAAAAATAAAAAATAAATGTTATTTTCAGCACAGTAAAAGCCTGACTTCTCTGCTTATCCCCTCGACGCTGCCTTTATCTGCAGTTTTATATAGTCTACTCTGTGGTTGCGTTGTAGGAGGACGAGAGGCGGATTCAAAAGTTTCAACCCGAGCTGGGACCGCAGTGGAGGCTTTCATGACACCTGCTGGTGTGTTGCCCCGCTATCCCCGGCCTTCCCGGCTCTGCTTGCATTTCCCCCGCCATCCATCTAGCTGTCATCCCAACGATAGACGCGCCCAGCGCGCCGTGTCTGTCCGCATCCATTGGACGGATCCGCAGGCTATATATTCTCATCTTCCGCCTGCGTATTCCTTTGAAGACTGAAATAAAGCGCGGAAGAACTTTGAAACAATGTTACAGAAGATGAAGTAGCATACCTCTCACAGGTTAGATAAAGTATCAATGAAAACGTGTGATTGCACCAACACTTCCTGTTTATCGATTCGTAGCCGACTTGTTTCTTGTTACACATCTGAGAAAACAACTTCCACACCTGTTTCAAAACGCTAATCGAGAAAATACGCAATTCTTTGACTTTTTTCCCTCCTGGAATGGAGGTGTTGTTTCTTGTAAACCTCCATTAAGATGGATTTAATCAAGTATGTATCTTAGTATGACGCTTAGTAGTATGACGCTTAGTAATCAAACATATTAATAAAGTGCTGAGATAAAGTATAGGGCTACAACATCACTAGCACACCCTGCTTATGTCCCAAGCAAGGCTCTTTTTTTCTCTCATATATCCAAGGGCTCAGAAGCGAGGGAGCTAGAGAGGGAGAGGCAGAAGGTAGAAAGAAAGGGGGGAAACAAGAGACTATACCCTACTTGAATATAATGAGAGGGGCAGAGGAGAGTGTGTGTGCGTGCATGTGTGTGTGTGGAGGGGGCTGAGAGGGGGAGAGAGAGATCATTTTAATTTCGAATAAAATAATTTAAAAGCTGGATTACTTATTGCTCCAGTATACCTATAGCATATAGGAACTATTGACCTATATGGAAGATGGAAGTTCACTGAGGCTCCATGGGTATGGTCTAATGTATGGTGGGTGATACTGAGGAGAATGCATGACAGGGAATTATTATTCATATTGCTGCTATAACAAAGACAGTGGGTCTATATCATTTCTGGTATTGGTTTCATGATTGTTTTTCAAGGTCTGTTGTGGTCAGTTATTGATTCCAGGCTAATGTAAAATCTGTAACATGGACTGCCCCCAACTTGTGATCATTGTTGATTCATCACGGAGCATGTTCGAGACAGAGTTCAATAATGGTTTCTTGATTATTGAGACCATTCGTCTTCTCTGTCAGTGACCATTCTCTGTCAGTGGCAACAGCTGGACAGTGGCTGAAAGAAGCCAATATAAGGTTAAGAATTAAGTCCCTGGAAGCTCAGTCCACATTCCATATTTGTTTAACTTCCTTCCATTTAAATGAAGGGCTTGTCAGCCCTGTCTCTCTCTTTCAAACACACACACACACACAATACAGACTGTGCAGAAGGTGGGGGGCGTTTAGCATGCATTATTAATTGCCATTTCAGCATTTGTCTGTGTCTGTGCGGCTAAGGGGGGTCCACGGCTGAGCAAACACACAGGCGGGTTCCAGCTAGAATGTCAAACGCGTCCCTCCATCACTGCAGCCATTGATAGAAATGTCTGTTTCCAGTCTGTTGGCTAGGTGCATTTAGGTCGTTGAGCTCATAGCCTGCGTCGGTGCCTTGGAGACAGCCGCGCTACGCTCTACACTGCTCCGCTATTTCCCCTGACCCTGTGTAGGCTCTCGTGCTCAGTTAAGCAAACACTAGACTCACTGATCATCAGCTGCTCTTCAACAAATCAGTGTGCGATTCTGCAAGAGCGAGTGCACATCTTAGGCTATTCTTTCTCTGCACTCTCTCTCTCCAGGATGGATTTACCTTAATAGCGGAGACAGCTACCTCGTATCCAGAGTGAGGGGAGTCTTATCAATTGCCCCGTTTAGTCTATTCCTGGAGTTTTGAGTGGTGAAGCAAGCGTTTTTTCCTTCCTTGAACCGCACGCGTATTTCACCACCTTTGCTCGCATCAGCTGGAGCGAGAGCTGCCGCTTCACGATGGCAGGAGCGGGAATATTTCTGTGCATTCTGCTGTTACAGTGTTTTATCTCCACTGCGCTGTGCAACGCCGGGTTCGCCTTCACGGAGGAGCCCTCGGAGAGAGCTGGGAAGTCAGACGGGTATTGTAGTCGGATATTACGGGCTCAGGGAACTCGGAAGGAAGGCTACAACGAGTTTCGGCTCCGAGTCGAGGGGGACCCAGAAAATTATCAGCCTGGGAGCACTTACAGAGGTAGTGTATTCCGTCCTTTGGCGCACACATTGTCTGACACACAATAGGGTATTTTTTGCCTTTACACTATTTATCTTTTGTGTTCAGCTTATGTGAAGACGCGGGCCAGTATTGTGATCATTTATAAGGAAGTGATAGCCTAGAAGTCAGAGCTGGGTTATGACAAGTCACACTCTCTTGTGGAAAGAGGAGTTGGACACAGACCAGAATGCCCTCATACTGTAACTTCATAGGCGTCTGTTTATCGCTGAAATATTTGCAACTTTTGATGGTCTAACTTCATTTTTGGTAACTCTACCTGCAAACTCATTGGTCATTATAGATAACATTTTGATTAATTAGTCTAACAAAAGTCTAATTTTGGCTCAATCACTCATCACATCACAGTTTTATTCAAACACATTATCTCAGGGAAGCTACTGTATATCAGTACAGTAATGATAATGACACTAATAAGGACAGCAATTGCCAGTTGTGTCACCAAGTGAAGCGCTAATTTCCCTTCTGATTGGTATAGCTTATAAAGATATAATTCATATGAGGAACTGAACGAATCCAGAAGGGTTAGTACTTTAGGATTTTGCATACCTTTATTAAACCTATCAATTTGTTTCCAATCAGTTTGTTTTCTTCACTGACTGTGTGTTTGTGATCCCCAGTGACTCTGTACGCATCCAGTCCCGCTTACTTCAGAGGCTTCACCCTCATCGCTCTGAGGGAGGGCAGGGAAGGAGACAAAGAAGAGGACTATGCTGGACATTTCCAGGTAAGACAACAAGGAGACTGCCCATTATACAGTTGAAGTCGGAAGTTTACATTCACCTTAGCCAAATACATTTAAATTCAGTTTTTCACAATTCCTGACATTAAATCCTAGTAAAAATTCCCTGTCTTAGGCCAGCTAGGATCACCACTTTATTTTAAGAATGTGAAATGTCCGAATAATAGTAGAGAGAATGATTTATTTCAAAGTGAGTCAGAAGTTTACATACACACAATTAGTATTTGGTAGCATTGCCTTTAAATTGTTTAACTTGGGTCAAACGTTTCGGGTAGCCTTCCACAAGCTTCCCACAATAAGTGTCACGATCGTCAGGGTAAGGAGTAGACCAAGGCGCAGCGTGATGAACAAACATACTTTAATAGTTAAAGCATCAAAATACAAAACAAAACACGACTCGTGACGTCCACGGTATCAATGACCGAACACGGAACAAAAACCCACAACCACAAAGGGAAAACATACAGTTTAAATATGGCTCCCAATCAGAGACAACCAGCCAACAGCTGACACTCGTTGCCTCTGATTGGGAGTCACTCAGGCAAACATAGAATACAACAAACTAGAATGAACACCAACATAGAAATACACACATAGAAATGAACACACCCTGGCTCAACATAATGAGTCCCAGAGCCAGGGTGTGACAGTACCCCCCCCTAAAGACGCGGACTGCGACCGCGCCTCAACTAAACAAACCAAGGGAGGGCGTGGGCGGGCATACCTCCTCGGCGGCGGTTCTGGCTCCGGCCTTGACCACCACCCTCCAATACACCCCCCATAGTACCCCCTGGTCCAGTCTGGCCCGCCCGGCTGGAGCAGGACTGACTTAACAGGAGCGATCCTTACCAGGCTGTCGACTCGCACCCCTGGCTTGGTGCGTGGAGGAGGAACGGGCCTTACCAGGCTGACGACGCGCACCCCTGGCTTGGTGCGTGGAGGAGGAACGGGCCTTACCAGGCTGACGACTCGCACCCCTGGCTTGGTGCGTGGAGAAGGAACGGGCCTTACCAGGCTGACTTCTCGCATCCCTGGCTTAGGTGCGAGTGGCAGGAACAGGCCGGACCGGGCTGGCGGCGCCGCACCGTAGGTTTGGTGCGAGTGGCAGGAACAGGCCGGGTCGGGCTGGCGACGCAGCACCGTAGACTTGGTGCGGGTGGCAGGAACAGGCCGGACCGGGCTGGCGACGCGCTCACCGTGGGTTTGGTGCGCAGTGGCAGGAACAGGCCGGGTCGGGCTGGCGACGCGCACCGTAGACTTGGTGCGGGTGGCAGGAACAGGCCGGGTCGGGCTGGCGACGCGCACCGTAGACTTGGTGCAGGTGGCAGGAACAGGCCGGACCGGGCTGGCGACGCGCACCGTAGGTTTGGTGCGAGTGGCAGGAACAGGCCGGGTTGGGCTGGTGACGCGCACCGTAGAGTTGGTGCGGGTGGCAGGAACAGGCCGGACCGGGCTGGCGACGCGCACCGTAGGTTTGGTGCGAGTGGCAGGAACAGGCCGGGTCGGGCTGGCGACGCACACCGTAGGCTTGGTACGTGGAGCAGGAACAGGCCGGGCTGGGCTGTCGACGCACACCGTAGGCTTGGTGCGTGGAGCAGGGACAGGCCGGACTGGGCTGGCGACGCGCACCGTAGGTTTGGTGCGAGTGGCAGGAACAGGCCGGGTCGGGCTGGCGACGCGCACCGTAGACTTGGTGCGGGTGGCAGGAACAGGCCGGACCGGGCTGGCGACGCGCACCGTAGGTTTGGTGCGAGTGGCAGGAACAGGCCGGGTCGGGCTGGCGACGCACACCGTAGGCTTGGTGCGTGGAGCAGGAACAGGCCGGGCTGGGCTGTCGACGCACACCGTAGGCTTGGTGCGTGGAGCAGGGACAGGCCGGACTGGGCTGGCGACCCACACCGTAGGCTTGGTGCGTGGAGCAGAGACAGGCCGGGCTGGGCTGGCGACGCACACCGTAGGCTTGGTGCGTGGAGCAGGGACAGGCCGAACCGGGCTGTGGAGACGGATAGAGGCCTGGAGTGAAGAGCGGCCACCACCCGTCCTGGCTGAATGCCTACCCTCACACACTCTGTGTGAGGCATCCGCCAGGACGTACAGGGCGGTGAACCCCTGGCCTGGTGGCCTTCTGGATCCGCCCCCTTTTCTCCTCCGTCAGCCCCGTCGTCCATGCCGTGTGCCCCCCCTAAAATTTTTCTGGGGTTGCCTCACGACCGTCCGACGACGACCCTGATCACGCCGTAGCTCCTCTCTACAGCGCGCCTCCACCGTCTCTTCTCCCGGCGCTTCCTCCCATGTCCAGCCCAAGAGCTGCCCCTGGACACGCTGCTTGGTCGTTGCATGGTGGGTTTTTCTGTCAAGATCGTCAGGGTAAGGAGTAGACCAAGGCGCAGCGTGATGAACAAACATACTTTAATAGTTAAAGCATCAAAATACAAAACAAAACACGACTCGTGACGTCCACGGTATCAATGACTGAACACGGAACAAAAACCCACAACCACAAAGGGAAAACATACAGTTTAAATATGGCTCCCAATCAGAGACAACCAGCCAACAGCTGACACTCGTTGCCTCTGATTGGGAGTCACTCAGGCAAACATAGAATACAACAAACTAGAATGAACACCAACATAGAAATACACACATAGAAATGAACACACCCTGGCTCAACATAATGAGTCCCAGAGCCAGGGTGTGACAATAAGTTGGGTAAATTTTAGCCTATTCCTCCTGACAGAGCTGGTGTAACTGAGTCAGATTTGTAGGCCTCCTGCTCGCACACGCTTTTTCAGTTCTGCCCACACATTTTCTATAGGATTGAAGTCAGGGCTTTGTGATGGCCACTCCAATACCTTGATTTTGTTGTCCTTAAGCCATTTTGCCATAACGTTGGAAGTATGCTTGGGGTCATTGTCCATTTGGAAGACCCATTTGCGACCAAGCTTTAACTTCCTGACTGATGTCTTGAGATGTTGCTTCAATATATCCACATAATTTTCCTTCCTCATGATGCCATCTATTTTGTGAAGTGCACCAGTCCCTCCTGCAGCAAAGCACCCCCACAGCATGATGCTGCCACCCCCGTGCTTGACGGTTGGGATGGTGTTCTTCGGCTTGCAATCTGCCCCCTTTTTCCTCCAAACATAACGATGTTCATTATGGCCAAACAGTTCTATTTTTGTTTCATCAGACCAGAGGACATTTCTCCAAAAAGTACGATATTTGTCCCCATGTGCAGTTGCAAACCGTAGTCAGGCTTTTTTTATGGCAGTTTTGGAGCAGTGGCTTCTTCCTTGCTGAGAGGCCTTTCAGGTTATGTCGATATAGGACTCGTTTTTTCTGTGGATATAGATACTTTTGTACCTGTTTCCTCCAGCATCTTCACAAGGTCCTTTGCTTTTGTTCTGGGATTGATTTGCACTTTTCGCACCAAAGTACGTTCATCTCTAGGAGACAGAACGCATCTCCTTCCTGAGAGGTATGACGGTTGTGTGGTCCCATGGTGTTTATACTTGCGTACTATTGTTTGTACAGATGAACGTGGTACCTTCAGGCGTTTGTAAATTGCTCCCAAGGATGAACCAGACCTATGGAGGTCTACAATTGTTTTTCTGAGGTCTTGGCTGATTTCTTTTGATTTTCCCATGATGTCAAGCAACGAGGCACTGAGATTGAAGGTAGGCCTTGAAATACATCCACAGGTACACCTCCAATTGACTCAAATGATGTCAATTAGCCTATCAGAAGCTTCTAATGCCATGACATAATTTTCTGGAATTTTCCAAGCTGTTTAAAGGCACAGTCAACTTAGTGTATGTAAACTTCTGACCCACTGGAATTGTGATACATTGAGTATAAGTGAAATAATCTGTCTGTAAACAATTGTTGGAAAAATTACTTGTGTAATGTTCAAAACTATAGTTTGTTAACAAGAAATGAGCTTTAATGACTCCAACCTAAGTGTATCTAAACTTCCGACTTCAACTGTATGTCATTGAAATGATACAACATGCAAATGTAGATATTACAACATTAATCTTTTTTAATTTCTAAATCACCTTTGGTTATTCAGGTGAAAGTAAAAAAAAATTAAGATGCAGTCAGTCATATCAGAAGCTAGCAGATTCATTACTTACTGTACCAACAACAGCTGCAAATTCCAATAAAACTACATCACGTTTTTAAGTTCACTATCCTTGCTTTGTCTATCATGAATCTAGCAAAAAGGTTTTGTAGGACAGATTGCAGTATTTATTTAGTTTCATAGCAAAAAGAGTTTGTTAGAACATTTCTCACACTGGCTTTAGCCAGGTAGGGAGCAGGCCTGCCCAGGCAAGCGCAGGGGGGTTGCCTAGCAACATGTGCCTCAGAGAGAGACAATGTCTTCATAGTTCAGCAGATTCCCATGTTTTGTGAATCTGTTCGGACCGAACAGCTAGCCGACAGCTAAAATGTCTATGAAAAAATAAGATTTCAGCTAATAGAGAGAAGTATCTGACAAAGTAACTACATTATGGCATTCATTAATCATAAACTATTTACATATAATAGAAATGTGGGTACATTTGTGGACCAAATTCCTACTTACTTAACCTTTAATAACAGAATTTAAGTTTATCCACAGTGTAAGTCAATTACATTTTGAATATACTGTATTTCAAGTTTGCATGACACAGGAACAAAAGAAGGCTGCTCTCAAAGTTCACAAAAGCAGAGTAGGTTTTTATACCCTATTCATATTATGGAGTCAGTCAGTCAGCCAGTCAGTCACTGGGGGCACAGCAGTCCCAGTGAATAGGGAGTGTATTGATGCAGTCATATGATATACAGGTGCACGGATATCCTCTCTCCCAGAGCAGAGCAGAGCAGAGCCAACACACTTAACCACACCTGGCAGAACAATTACATCAACACCATATGTTCCCTCTGGACTCCCGTATCCTGCACACTGCTGTGCCGGCTCTCACCCACTCCACTCTGTGTGTGTGTGTGACAGAGAACTCCCAACATAATCTGTTCCCCTCTCAGACCCCTCCTACCAGAGTCATTCTGTTTCACGCACCATCTTGGAGGAAGCACGATTACTCTCACCTCACTTCCTCTAATACCTCTATTTACGGCCCTCCTCTCTATTCCTGTGTGTGTGTGTGTGTGTGTGAAAAAGAGAGTGTGTGTGAAAACGGGAAAAGGAGCCTTGTGCAAGTCAGGGAGAGCCCAGGTGTGTGAAATGTGGCAATGCATGCATGTACGGTGTGCACACACACACAAATCTGGCCAAGTTCAGTGCCAAGATCGTTCCCAGCCTACACAGACGGCTCCAACTGGACTGGAAAAGGGAGGGTGCGAGAGAGGGAGAAGGAGGGATCGAGGGAGTGTTTTCACACTTAGGTGTCAGGGGATATTGTAGGACATCTCCAGCTCTGATTAGGCACTCCGGGTTCTAGTGCGGTGTGAGATGGGCTGGGGGAGACAGAGGTTTCAGGCCAAGAACACACAGCAGGTGAATTGGCCAAGAAGATGTTGTTTATAGGTTTCATAACCAGATTGCTGGGCCAGAGGACTGATACTCCTCCCTTACAGACACTATTTTAACCAAACAATGTTATGAAGCCATTTGTTAAACTAGTCACGCACAACCTGACTGAAATCTTTGAGTGATATGAATAAATCAATGAATACTGAGCTCAGATAATGCTGAGGTGCAACTTTTGCAATTTATATTATATTTATGACCTTTATATAAATTATATTTGCACCTTGTAACAACGGTAAATGTAATAACACTGGTAAATGTAATAACTTCCTATTTGTAATAATTTTTCCATTTTTGGGGAGTAATACACCCGTTAAATGTAATATCTTGCCGATAAACTCAATAAAATGTTGAACGGTAAATACTTTTCTGCAATATTTCGCTGCAAACAATAATTAATTGTTAGGATGTCACAAAATGGTCACCTAAAGTCACCAGGATGTTGTGTCATGGTCCCCTAGAGGCTTTCTTCTAGTTTCCAGTTGGTCTCGGGGATGTTCTTGGGACATTGTGTCATGGTCGCCTGGAGGTTTTGTCTAGTTCCCGGTTTGTCCCAAGGATGATTTTGTGACGTTGTGTCATGGTGTCCTGGAGGTTTTGTCTACTGATCCATTCACAGGTCTTTGTCTTTTGGCAATGCTAGTCACACACACACACACACACACACACGCGCACACACACACACACACACACACACACACACACACACACACACACACACACACACACACACACACACACACACACACACACACACACACACACACACACACACACACACAAGATCAGCATGCCCCAAATCCAGAGGTTGTGAGTTTAAATCCCAGGTGGGGTCATATTGAAAAGTCAGTAATAATAATAATACAGTTTTTTCTGATTGGTTAAGCACATTTTTTGTAACTATTGGCTATTTTTGCAAAACTCCACACACAAATAAGAAAACCTTTCACCCAATTATCAAAACATTGTAGTTCTCTTGCAAAAGCGAACACAGCTAGATTAACTCTTCACACCTTCTTAAAAATGGTGTTTTCGTATCAAACAGTAAACACAAGCCATCATCTACTAAGCACACAATGTGCCAACTACACACTGATGGTATGAATACAAAACACATCTGGCTTTTGCTTTCTCTGTGTACAGATGTCAATGTAAACATACAAGGATCCAAACTTCAAGTATTGGTGTTTATTCACACTCATCAAAACCAAGACAAAGTCAGAACACAAAATAGTAATTTCACAAAAAAAAGAAAAACAATCAGCCTACATCATGTCGTCTTTCTGGGTCCGGCCACAAAATTTCGTCCACATCGCATGCGATATCCTCCAGTCCAAGGCACCGGGGAAAATATCTCCTTGAATGCCGTATCCAGGTCTGACATGATGCCTGGTCAATATCTCCACATGCCTCCTCCATTGCCTGTAAAAGGGCTACCTATTGATGAGGATGACGGTCGTACACTTTCCAGCGCCAGGCAGAGAAGAACTCCTCGATGGGATTTAAGAATGGAGAGTATGGAGGGAGGTTGAGTGCCATGAAGAATGGGTGGTCTGTAAACCAGTTGCGGACCAAAGCAGCCCTATGGAAACTAACATTGTCCCATATGATGACATATCGGGTATGCTCTGGTCTCTGAACAGTGAGCATGTCATGTAAGGTGTCCAGGAATGCAATAATGTGTGCAGTGTTGTATGGGCCTAAGGTTGCATGATGGTGAACAACACCATTTTGGCTTATAGCTGCACACATGGTTATGTTACCACCACGTTGTCCTGGGACATTGATGATGGCACGGTGTCCAATAATGTTCCTGCCACGTCTCCTGGTTTTACTGAGGTTAAAACCGGCCTCATCTACAAAAAGTAGCTCATGTCCCATGGCATCTGCTTCTAGTTCCATCACTCTCTGGACAAGACAAAACAAATGCAACACATCAGGCCCATGCACAGCACTACAGTATGCACTTCCAAATTCAGAACCAATGACACTATAGCTTACCTGCACATAGTCATATCGCAGTTGCTTTACACGTTCTGTGTTTCTCTCGAAAGGAACTCTGTAAATTTGCTTCATTCTTATTCTGTGGCGCGCAAGTACACGACTTAGTGCAGAAATACTTACACTGTGTATATTTTGAAAGATGGTGTCATTATCAATTATGCGCTGCTGTATTTCGCGCAGTCTTATTGCATTATTGGCAATCACCATGTTCACTATATGGGTCTCTTGCTCTGGAGTGAACATTCTTCCTCTGCCCCCAACATCTGGACGTCTAGCAATTCTGTAAAGTAACAATTTCAGTATTTTTGCATGTATGGTACTGTTGTGTTTCTCATTAGAGTATGGCAGTGCTACAAAGTAGTTACCGATTCTCATTTCGAAATGTCCTAATGATGCTTGCCACAGTGTAACGGCTCAAATTAGGCTGAACCCGTTGGCCAGCTTCCCTCAGGGTCATCCCATGGTTGATGACATGGTCCACTATTGTAGCTCTGATGTCATCAGTTATTCTATTTCTTACTCTTCTTACCCTTCCTCTTTCCCCTCCTCGTCCTCTTCTTGCTCCTCCTTGTCCTCTTCCTCTAACTTCCTCTAACCCTCTCGCTTCTTCAACTCCACGTCCTCTATCTCCAACTTCTTCAACTCCACGTCCTCTCCCTCGGCCTCCTCGGCCTCCTCTGATTCTCACTCTTCTCCCTCTTACTGCTCCTTCCATTGTACTCCACACAGACAGCTTACCTGTGGCTTATTTATAGTGCTTAGGCTGATTGCAAAGTGAACTAATTATCTACAACAGTTTTCACGTGTGCCAGACAGTTGGCAAAATAGTGTTAATGATAGCCATACATGTGTATAATTTTGCTAGGAGTGTGTTGGAAATTTGGTAATTGAGTGTAAGCAGTGAGTTGTGTTTAAAGTTCTGCAAAAAGAGTGTTGTGCAGTGAATTGTGCCTACAGTTTTGCAAAGTGTGTGTTACAAAATTGTAAACTGAGTGCAAAGCAGTGTTTCTGCTTTTAGTTTTGTAAACTCAGTGAGTGGTTTTGCTATACGTATTAATAGTTTTAGAAATTGTGCTACAAGAATCACGATTAGCGCTTAAGCATTCAGAAAAAACTGTAATAATAATATGCCATTTAGCAGTACTGAAGTTATCATGTCAAATGTAATCATATTGTTATTGATTAAATATTTTTACACTGTTTTAGCTAAACAGAGTACCACTAACCTTAAAACCCCCATACTATTCCATTACTTTACCTATAACAGTTTGGGACACCTAGGACAATCACTTGACAAATGCCTCCAAGAATGTCCAGGGTAGCTTCAGAGCACCATGACACATCATCGCAAGAACATCCTAAATACGTCCTCGGGGAAGACCCGGGATCAACTGGGAACTAGACAAAAGCTCCAGGGGACCATCATATAACATCCCAAGAACATCCTAAAAACTTTATCAAGGACGTCCCTGGGACAAACCGAGAACTACACAAAACCTCCAGGGGACCATATCACAATGTCCCAAGAATGTTCTAGAAATGTCCTCGGTGACGTCCCCGGGACAAACCGGGAACTAGACAATACCTCCAGGGGACCATGACACAACCCCCCATGAACGTCCTAAAAACGTTTTAAAGGGTCCCCCAGAGAACTTTCCCTTGGGACCATCACGCGACGTCCTAAGCACCATTAAAAAACATCATAAAAAGGTCCTGATATGGTCCTCAGTGACATCCTTGAAACTTTCAGGGAACTAGACAAAGGTCCCCCAAAGAACGTTCTAAGAACTAGTAAAAATTAATTCCTGAGAATGTTCTAAAAAGGTCCTGACATGGTCCTCTGTGATGTCCTGGGTACTTACAGGAAACAGAGAATGTTCCCTTGGGACCATCACGTGACGTTCTTAGAATGTTCTCGGAACATCAGAGTGATAACGTCACACCGAAACCCTTAAGGGACATAATGGGAACGCTGCCGAATGTCGTTTAGGACGTCCCCTGTTTGCTGGGTTACTGCTGTTCAACTTTCATCTCAACGAAGGCATGTATGTGCATGTATTTAGTTTTTTGCTGTTTATAGTGTGCAGATTCGTAAATTCTTTGTCGATATATTTCACTGAATCATTTTCCGGGTATATGTAAATGTCTTTGCAAATAAAGGTGATTCTGATTCTGAATGTTATTGAACAATATAACTTATTTATTTAATGCTTACAGAGCTTGGACGTCAGCACATCAGAATATACTATTGTTTTATTCCATACTCCAAACAATGTATTTAGCCTCAAGCATGGTTTACTGAACCACTTCTGTTACACTGCTACTGACTGGGTTAGTTCTGCACAGCACAAGACTTTGATAGCCTCTGCTGAATGAAGCCAAGGTGTTAGCTTATGGCGCTAATGCAAGTCTCCAGGTTTCAGGCACGTTTACTCAACATGTTAATTTGACACCAATTGCCATTGTGTCATCCAGATCTGCCATCCAGATTTGAAATCATTCAAATTCTGGCTGGAGTGCCAGATTGATGGGGTTTGCACTTTTAGGACTATTCCATGTCCATCAAAGTAAGGGAAGTAATACATGAAGACATGGATGTTGGGATGTTATTACATGATCGGTTGAAGTTATTATGTTATTCATCAAAGAAGTTGCTACTAACCTGATAACTTAATAACCACGGGATAACATAATAGTCCTGTGTAGCTCAGTTGGTAGAGCATGGCGCTTGCAACGCCAGGGTTGTGGGTTCGATCCCCACGGGGGACCAGTATGAAAAAATTTATGCACTCACTAACTGTAAGTCGCTCTGGATAAGAGCGTCTGCTAAAATGCCTATAATGTAATAATAAGCTTGATTAATAATAATCAAGTAAAATGTTACCCAATTATGTGTGTGTGTGTATCACTGTGTATGTACAGTTGAAGTCGGAAGTTTACATACATCTTAGCCAAATACATTTAAACTCAGTTTTTCACTATTCCTGACATTTAATCCTAGTAAAAATTCCCTGTCTTAGGTCAGTTAGGATCACCACTTTATTTTAAGAATGTGAAATGTCAGAATAATAGTAGAGAGAATGATTTATTTAAGCAGTTATTTATTTCATCACATTCCCAGTGGGTCAGAAGTTTACATACACTCAATTAGTATTTGGTAGCATTGCCTTTAAATTGTTTAACTTGGGTCAAACGTTTCGGGTAGCATTCCACAAGCTTCCCACAATAAGTTGGGTGAATTTTGGCCCATTCCTCCTGACAGAGCTGGTGTAACTGAGTCAGGTTTGTAGGCCTCCTTGCTCGCACACGCTTTTTCAGTTCTGCCCACACATTTTCTATAGGATTGAGGTCAGGGCTTTGTGATGGCCACTCCAATACCTTGACTTTGTTGTCCTTAAGCCATTTTGCCACAACTTTGGAAGTATGCTTGGGGTCATTGTCCATTTGGAAGACCCATTTGCGACCAAGCTTTAACTTCCTGACTGATGTCTTGAGATGTTGCTTCAATATATCCACATCATTTCCCTACCTCATGATGCCATCTATTTTGTGAAGTGCACCAGTCCCTCCTGCAGCAAAGCACCCCCACAGCATGATGCTGCCACCCCCGTGCTTCACGGTTGGGATGGTGTTCTTTGACTTGCAAGAACCCCCATTTTCCTCCAAACATAACGATGGTCATTATGGCCAAAGAGTTCTATTTTTGTTACATCAGACCAGTGGACATTTCTCCAAAAAGTACTATATCTGTCCCCATGTGCAGTTTTTATGGCGGTTTTGGAGCAGTGGCTTCTTCCTTGCTGATCGGCCTTTCAGGTTATGTCGATATAGGACTAATTTTACTGTGGATATAGATACTTTTGTACCTGTTTCCTCCAGCATCTTCACAAGGTCCTTTGCTGTTGTTCTGGGATTGATTTGCACTTTTCACACCAAAGTACGTTCATCTCTAGGAGACAGAACGCGTCTCCTTACTGAGTGGTATGACGGCTGCGTGGTCCCATGGTGTTTATACTTGCGTACTATTGTTTGTACAGATGAACGTGGTACCTTCAGGTGTTTGTAAATTGCTCCCAAGGATGAACCAGACTTGTAGAGGTCTACACATTTTTTTCTGAGGTTTCTTTTGATTTTCCCATGATGTCAAGCAAAGAGGCACTGAGTTTGAAGGTAGGCCTTGAAATACATCCACAGGTACACCCCCAATTGACTCAAATGATGTCAATTAGCCTATCAGAAGCTTCTAAAGCCATGACACCATTTTCTGGAATTTTCCAAGCTGTATAAAGGCACAGTCAATTTAGTGTATGTAAACTTCTGACCCACTGGAATTGTGATACAGTGAATTATAAGTGAAATAATCTGTCTGTAAATAATTGTTGGAAAAATTACTTATGTCATGCACAAAGTAGATGCCCTAACCAACTTGCCAAAACTATAGTTTGTTAACAAGACATTTGTGGAGTGGTTGAAAAATAAGTTTTAATGACTCCAACCTAAGTGTATGTAAACTTCCGACTTCAACTGTATGTACATTTCAATGTGTGCTTGTGAGTGTTTCTATGTATGAGTATTCCTGTATGATGTGCATGAGTTTGTTTGTGTTGTAATTGGCAGTGGATGCTGGTATGTGCATTAAATTGAGGTACTTTATTTCATGATTGGTTGAATATTACATTATTCATAAATAAGTTGATACTCACCGGTTAATGTAATAACCAACGGTTAATGTAATAACTTTTTACATTCAGTGGAAAAAGTGATTGTGTTTACCGTTCAACATTTTATTAGGTTTACTGGCAAGTTATTACATTTACCGGGTTTGTTAAATAAAAAATAAAAAATGTATTACATTTAGAAAAGTGATTTACATTTATCGGTGTTATTACATTTACCGTTGTTACAGACCTCTCCACCTTGCTCTGCTTCACAACACATCCCTCTGGCACAGCATGTTCGTTCACGTCCCTCTTGACCCTCTTGTTTTTAGACCTTTGAAAAGAAGAGTGCAGTTAGTTCAACACATCTCCGTTCACTGGTTAAGTGATAAAGGATTAGTGGATGAAGGGCAATATCAGACTTCCTCAATGTGAAGGAAACTGGAGGGTGAGGAAATACTCCTCTGTCCCTGATCCATCCCATTCAACTACTGCCAACCAACCTTGCTGTGAGACTCTCAGCAGTCAAGTCAATCGTCCCCTGCGCCTTTTGTTTACTGACGTATCTCCCCTTTTCACCTCCCAAACTTGCTTCTCTGTTTGCACACCAGTCTTGTCTCCCTGTATTTTCTTACCTTATGTCTCTTACCATCATCCTTTAGGGGAATATTATTCACTCTTCCGCTCAAACTCACTCCTTACCCTCATATGTCCTGGCTTACCTCTGGCAGAGGTAGAATACAGTGATCCAATCAGCAAGGGGTAAATGTATGTGTACAAGCCAGACCTCATCAATGAGAGCCTGTTACATTGGTTTTAAGAGCAGCCATAACTGTAGCAGTACCAGACGCAACTCCCCTTTTCTGACTCTCATGAACCTGTTGGTTTCATTCCCTTTCCACATAAAGCTGAATGTTTTACAGTTTACCGTTTCTTGTGTTGAGGCGAGTTTTAGAGTATAGCACTTCAGTTACTCACAGTTACTACTATGCCATGACCGAGCGCACAACCCCCGAAGGATGAAGGATAAAATAGGGAGGTTTTATTTATTTTTCCTTCTCCTGCCACATCTCATTACCCACTTTTGCTGCTGTAAGGTTTTTATGTTTGGCTTCTTTATTTTTCCCTGCCATTGATCTCATGCTGTTGTTATTTAGTACCAGCCTTGACGTTTCTCCTTATTCGAGGCGAGGGGGGTGGGTGAGGGGTTTGGTGGGTGGGTTAGTGGGCGCAGCACGGCGTGACAGAGCACGGTAAATGTCATTGGTTGAAAAAGGGAAACGCTGTATCATCCAGTCAGCGGCAATCACTCAGCTCTACACACACTTCTTCCCATCCTCTCTTCCTCCCCCGCTCTAGAGGAGTTCCTTTCACTGTCAACCTCAATTACATGCAAACAATCCACACAGACAACATTTCACATTTTAGTAATTTAGCAGACGCTCTAATCCAGAGCAATCAAACCAGCGGCCTTTCAGTTGACACAACGCTCTAAACCACTAGGCTACCTGCTGCCACACGCACGCACGCACGCACGCACACACACACACACACACACACACAGACACAGAGAGAGAGAGAGATCTGGTATGTTAGAACTCCCTTCCTCAGCCAAAGCCCATTTCTATGTCTTTCTCTGTAGTGTCTTCCCATCATCAGCCAGTCCTATGGGAGGCATGACACACAGCCCCTTTCAAACACAACTATCTGGTCCAGCCTTAGGACAGAAACTGTATCAGATTCAACACTGATTCAATGTTCCACTGCAGTTCACAGTTCATCCAGCATAAACACTTCTATCTGCCTCCTCACTTTCCTGACCTTCCCTATTGTTTGGTCGTCTCGCCCTGCTGTGAAGTGATGTGTAGTCAGAAATCATTTTCCCTTGAAAGCATTGTTGGCAAGTCGTGCACACACACACACACACACACACACAAACACACACACACACTGTCAGCTGACCTCCCGTGAGAGCTCAATAAAAAGCGCTTTCATCGAGTAGGGAGATGTCCAGAGACGGCTGAGATGGAGCACACTTGCAGATTTCAAATGAGCTTTGCGTCAAATAGACCCTGTCGTTTGTGTGTGTGTGTGTGTGTGTGTGTGTGTGTAACGTGTAATCACCTTTCCTATTGGCCCATGTTAGTTTGGGCAGAATGTTGTTGAATGTTATTGTTCAAGTCTGACCAGCTGTTGCAAGCAAACACACTCTCTCTCACAGACTCTACCTCAAAAAGTCTTCCCCTTTCTCTGTTTCTCACAGTTAGTCTCTGTCACTCGCTCTCTCAAACACACACACACACACACACACACACACACACACACACACACACACACACACACACACACACACACACACCAGTCAGAGCCATAGGTCAGTTGAATGGCTGCTGCTTTTCACAAATGGTGTTTAATTCATTCCCCTGGGTTATCAGACTCCAGTCAGCTCAGTCAGCCCCCACCCCAGGTATGCCTGTCAGAAACCATGGGAACCTAGCAAGGCTTTTATGACCTCTGGGTGTGATTCAGAGGGCTGGATACAGACGCAGCCAGGCCAGTCAAGCCCAGAGCTCTCTCTCACACATACACACACACACACACACTCACACACAGTCCAGTCCAGAGTAAATTCATTCATAACATGGCATGACAGAAGGAATTCTCCGCTGACAGCTTTATTGAGTGAGAGAGTTCCGAGTATTTATCGCCCTGATGTCACTTCCTGTCAAATAGAACTGTGGTTTCTGGACAGAGAGAATGTTTTCACACACACACACACACGCACGCACACACACGCACACGCACACATACACTCAACAAAAGCACTTGGAGCTAAAAATGCGCACACACTGAAAATGACCCTTCAAGGACGGCACTTAAGCCCTTCATTCATTTGCTAAGAATCGTGGCTGGCCACATACAGTATGTCTGTGAAATGCACTATTGATCCTACAGTATAACTACTGGTGCATGACAAAGAGGTAGTGAGTGTATTTGTGTGTGTGTTTGCGCGTGCGTGTGTGTGTGTGTGCTTGTGCGTGTGTGAAATAACCATTATATATTTGCGGTCCAGCTGTAAAGCTGTCAATTTGCCACTATAGGATAGACTTATGTATGTATTCACACACAATATATTCAATTGCATACCAGCCAGATGTATCCAGATGGCTTTGCTTCCACACTGAGTCATAGTGTAAATGACACAAGGATCTTAAAATGGATCGAATTCATTTATAGCATTCATTTAATTGAAGATAATTTGCGAAATGCCAAAATGTACTAGTACTTGCAATGAACAGATGTTGCTAATGAATTAGATAATGTCTAATTGAAGCGTTCTAATTAGGCCTGGTAATGAAAGCTAATGGTAGTTAAATGAAGTTGCACTTGAACTCACATTGAGAGATGGTATAATACAGAGAGAACATAAGGTACCAGGCAATCAGAATTACAGGATTTTTCCTCATTTGCTTGTCCATATTTAAATCAATTCTAATCCATGCCGTGTGTGTCTGTCCGTCTTTGTCTGTCCGTCTGTGTGTGTGTGTGTGTCTGTTTTTATGTGTTGTCCAGATCATTGATGAAGAGGACACCCAGTTCATGATCAACTGTCCCCCGGCGGTGACAGAGAGTACCCCTCGGAGACGCACCAGGATCCAGGTGTTCTGGACAGCCCCCCCCAGCGCCTCTGGTTGTGTCACCCTCAAGTAGGTACCTGTACTTGGGGCTCTCTGAAGAACCCTAAAGTAAGGATCTATATGGCTGCGTCCCCAATATCCACCCCTCTTCTGAAGTGAGCACTTGTCTTGCACACTCCCCGGTATGGATTCAACAACGGTGGAAACTCCCTCCAGCCAATGCTTACATCAATCCAATGTGCAAGTGCACACTTTGGGAGTAGTGTGGAGAATTGGGATGCAGCCATATGTGGTCACCACCCATGGTACTGGAGAGCTACTGTGCTTAGAGGCTTTTGTTCTAGACCAAAGGCAATATTATCTGATTCAACTAATCAATGTTTTGATGGCTTGGTGATTAGTTTATCCAGGTGTGTTAGTGCTGGGCTGGAACAAAACATTCACAACCTTTAGCTTGTGTAGAGCACCAGAGTTGGTGACCATACTATGACGCAAATCCAATTGAGCTGTAGCAGTGTGTGGTTGATTGTATACTGTGAATAAGGAGCTGTATGTGGACCCTACCCCTCAGGCATGATTAGAGACAGTATGGTTCTCACATGTTCCCTATTACTGTACATGTAAAGTTATTACTGTAGTCCACTCCATCAAAACACCCCTCCTCCCAAACCCAGCCTAAAGGTTTCACACAGAATATAGTATCAATGTTTCATCCAGAATTTATGTTGCATAATTAATTCATAATTACAAGATTAGCTGCAATGGCTTGTGGTGAAGGTAATTGATTCCTTTGCCGTGTCGTGTGCCTCCAGGGCTTGTTTAGGTACAGTATGTGTTAGTTACCTGTACCAAACATAGATCACAGTACACTCCCATGCATTGAGGTGGGATCTTGTTTGAGAGAGAGAGAGAGAGAGAGAGAGAGAGAGAGAGAGAGAGAGAGAGAGAGAGAGAGAGAGAGAGAGAGAGAGAGAGAGAGAGAGAGAGAGAGAGAGAGAGAGAGAGAGAGAGAGAGAGAGAGAGAGAGAGAGAGAGAGAGAGAGAGAGAGAGAAGGAGGAGAGTGGGTCACAGATGTCAATTCAGCATCTATTCCACATTCAATTCATTGAATTTGATGTTGATTCAACCAGTGTGTGCCCAGTGGGGGGAGAAGAGAGAGAGATACAAAGAAGAGAGTGAGGAACAGAAACATAGGGGTTGTGCCCTACATGGCATGCTAATGTCTGCATTATTAAAGTTCAGTTGGCCTGTCACTTTCTCTCCTGCCCCGTTTAAATCTCTCCCTGTGCCGTCGTTATGTGTGTAGGGGCGTAAAAAAGGCTTGCATTTCTTATTAATGTGCGTTATTATGTGCTTGTCGAAGTGAGTGATGAGATTTCCTTGCCTCCGTCTCTGTCTCTGAACTCCCCCTTTCTTTGGCTTTCTTTCTCCCTCTCAACTCTCTCACTCAGTCTTCTCTCTCCTGTTGGTTTCTCTCTCTACTACACACCCTTTTCATTCCTTCCCCTTTCTCTCTCCTTTTCCTCTTCACTCTTTCTGCCTTTCTCAACCAGGGCGTAGGTGTGTTGTTCCCACAGCAGACTAACCAGGCAGGCAGGCATCTTCTAATACTTTACCTCTCAGCTATCTTATATCTATTGAGAGAACGGAGGTGAGACAGAGAGCGGGGGACAGAGGCAGAGAAAGAGAATGAAGGAGAGAGATAATACAAGAGGAAAAGTGATCAGTATAGAACAGATGAATGGACAGAATTTGAAAGATAGTGGCTGCATGTGAGATGAGGAGAGAGCGAGATATGGTTACTTGTGGAGGTTGTGGAGTGGGGATGTGATACCAAGGTACGTCCAGTGGGGAAGGTTGTTTTTCACTGTAGAGTGATGACACCAGGCGAGGAGAGGTTTATAGTTGAAAGGGAAATGTCTTTGCAAACTCAGAAGTTTAATTACTGGGTGATCACTCTTATTAAAGTTTTGTCAGTGAAGTGGGGCGGGTGCACCCCCAAACGTCATACTGCCAGATTATTATTCAGAAGCTGTTGTATATCGCTAGCTAGAGCCCAAGCAGCAACAGCCTCTGTTCCCTCTCTTCCTAAACAAATGCAAACACATGTTAGTCATATACACACACACACACAACACACACATTCCTGCACATATGCATGCACGCATGGACGCACACACACAGGCACACAGGAGCACACACACACACAGACACAGACACAGACACACGCACGCAGGCAGCATTGAATCTGAAATGGTTGATTATAGTGTGGCGTTTACGGGTTTCCCGAACTTTTTCCGTGACTTTACTAGCTTAAATAACAAATGGACGGGGAGGGAAATACGGTTAATGCCACCAGGCGTTTTAATGTTACACTACACGGGGTAATGGAGAACTGCATAAAACAATCAACCTTGCCTGAACTAGCTAGCCATAAATAACAGTACAGCAGGAGGTATCTCCCCACTAGTTATATCTCCACAAACCTATGAGCGGCTCCCACCTTTTCTATTACCATGACAACCCCATAAACAATGAACGTGACTGGTGCTGCCAGCCTGGTGCTGCCAGCCCACCCTACCCCCTGAGGGTCGCTACAATAGTATTTGTTTCATCAGAGAGTGGGGGATTTCATTATTAATACAAGCAGAGGAATGTTTGTTTTTCATTTCAACGCTCTCAGCCTGCTTGTCTGCCTACTTGTCAAATAACCTGGTTAGCTCCGACAGCAACACCTCTGGCTATAACTATTATGGAAATACAGACTGTGCATGTGTCTGGTGCCTGTGTGTGTGTCTGTTTGTGTTTACGTGTACGTGTGCATGTGCGTTTGTGTGAGTGTGTGAGTGTGTGTTATGCAACATAATGCAACATATGTAGATGTGTACTGTATGTGTATTACCGTGTATATTGTCATCATTGCCCAGTGTGCCTGTGTGGAACGTGATCAGTTGAGGGCAACATCAGAGTTTTTGAGAGCTCCTCTAGTGCAGTGGGTAGAGAGGCAGTGGTGTGACGGCCTCTCTTCCCTGATGGTTAGCTGTAATTGAGGAGTAGCTGCTGTCTCCTGGTGGCTGGAAACAGTGAGTGTGGTGGTTTGGTCTGGCTCACCATGATTATGGGGGTCAAAAAGGGATGGACGTTTGTCTGATTTCTGGACCACACTCTCTGTAGAATCTTTATATTTTTGTTCATTTATACAGAACAAGTCTTTTTTTTCAGGCTCAAACACACACACACACACACACACACGGGCACGCACACACACATATATGCATGCACACGGACACAAACGTGTGCGCACACACGCATGCACACACAAACACACACACACACCTACCCACCACACACACCGGAGCGCTTTTGAGGCGATAACCATCGGCGGTGTGGAGCCAGGAAAGTGAATCTGGCTTTAATAGCATCTCATTGATAGAATTTAAATTGGATGTTAAATAAGCATTACTGTGCCTGATTGCCTGGCCGGCCCCAGAAGGTGGGCAGCCAGTAAGGCAGTGTGTGAGCGGCTCGCTCAGGGAGAGATATCTGAAATTGGGGTGAGATTGAATTAAAGTGTGAACAATTAGAGATATGCTGGCGGTGCGTTTAGGAGCGCCTGGGGTGGAGTACCCCTGTTACCTCTGTAACTCTAGGTACACCCCTTAGACAGGGTTCTTCCTGTCCAGCTACTATCCCTTCCAAACCCATTCCTCGTTTTCGGATGGGATCTGTTGTGTTTATGCTTTGTGAAATAGAAGATTTGGGACAAAAGCTTTTCATTTTCTTCTCTTCTTTTTTATCTCTCTCTGCTCTCTCTCTCTCCTCTCTCTTTTCTCTCTTTCTCTGTCTCTGTCTCGCTGTGTGCCTTGGTGAGTAAAAGTAGCAAAAAAAACAAAAGCGAGAGAGGGTGAGAAAAAGATAGATGGAGAGAGAGTTGTGTTATGTTAATAGGGGCATATAGCTGTCACTCCCTGTCACTGTAGAGATACTGTCCCTTCTCTGTCCGGCCTGCCTGACAAAGCCTGTAAAAAAGCCTCCTCTGCCACTGGTCCAGCCCTTAGATCATCAAACATAATCCCCCTGACAGCCTGCTCTGGAGACGGGCTGGAGAAAGACAGGAGCGTGGTAGGAGGTTTGCTTGGAGAATAGGTTGAAATCAAATCAGAATTGAGAGATAATGTAGTGTTCCAAAGCAGTGTCCTTCAAGGATAAGCAGACCATAACAAATGAATGATTTGTCTTCTTTGTGTCTCTCTTTCTTCGTGCCATTTCTCCTCCTCACTACCACTGCTTCCTGAGATGAGCATATACTACACCTCTCTGTCTTTATTTCATTTTTAACCCATTTTTCTCCACAATTGGTAGTTACAGTCTTGTCCCATCGCTGCAACTCCCCTACGGACTCGGGAAAGGCGAAGGTCGAGAGAAACACGACCCTGCCAAGCCGCACTGCTTCTTGACACACTGCTCGCTTAACCCGGAAGCCAGCCGCACCAATGTGTCGGAGGAAACACTGTCCAGCTGGTGACCGAAGTCAGCTTGCAGGCGCACAGCCCGCCACAAGGAGTCGCTAGAGCGTGATGGGATGAGAAAATCCCGGCCAGCCAAACCCTCCCCTAACCCGGACAATGCTGGGCCAATTGTGCACCGCCTCATGGGTCTCCCGGTCCCGGCAGGCTGTGACACAGCCTGGGATCGAACCCGGGTCTGTAGTGATGCCTCAAGCACTGCGATGCAGTGCCTTAGACCGCCGCGCCACTCGGGAGGCCCAACCTCTCTGTCTTATACCTGTCCTCTTCTACATCTACATCTCCTCTCTCTCTTCTCCCTCCCTCCCTCTCTCTCTCTCTCTCTCTCTTTATTTTTGTGACTGTGGGAGAGGACAATGACAGCAGTGGGCTCGGCCCAGCTCGGACTCCTGCTCCATAAATAGTCCAGCTGGACAGGAACCACCTGGACCAGAACCAGACAGTCCAGAGCCTAGAACCTAGCACCCTGCTGCTACCCTCTGCCCACTATCACCATGGAAACCTGCAGCCTGTTGTGGGTAGCCAGGTCTGTTGTAATGCATGGCACCTGAACGGAGTTTGTTAGTGACAGCTTTTGGGCCCTGAAAGTAATTTGTTTGCGATCGTTTCTGGCCCTCACGCCGGCCCACTTCTGGCCCTTGAATGGGTTTGTTTGTGTCTGATTTGCATGTCAAGGCCCCACTAAGACCTGTGTCCCCCCAGAACTCAGTGGCTCTGCCCTCAGACAGCTCTATCAGAACAGTATCTCTGCCAGGACCAGGAGCAGGACTTTAGCTCAACTTCACTGTTGGCCTGTCACTCAGTCTTATCTCTGACACACTGTGGTTCCTCTCGCCTGACTGTGTGTGTGTGTGTGTGTGTGTGTGTGTGTGTGTGTGTGCTCTCTCACTCTTGATCGTTTCTCAAAAGGGAGGCTTACTTTCTGTCTTTTTTCACTCCTTTTTCTCTTTCTCTCTAGGTTTTCAATCTCTTTTCCGACCGCATCTCTCTCCTGCTAAATACAAGTCTTTATGTTAATAAGTACTTTCTGTAAGAGCTAGCAAATCCCTCCGGTCTGAGAGTGCTTGTGAGTCAGCTCCCCTGTGTGCTCTAGTAGCTGATCTCAGACCTGTCTGGAGGCATAGGAACATGTTGATGAATAACACAGCACCTGCTCTAGTAGCTGATCTCAGACCTGTCTGGAAGCACAGGAACATGTTGATGAATAACACAGCACCTGCTCTAGTAGCTGATCTCAAACCTGTCTGGAAGCACAGGAACATGTTGATGAATAACACAGCACCTGATCTAGTAGCTGATCTCAGACCTGTCTGGAAGCACAGGAACATGTTGATGAATAACACAGCACCTGCTCTAGTAGCTGAACTCAGACCTGTCTGGAATCACGTTAAAATGTTGATGAATAACACAGAACCTGCTCTAGTTGCTGATCTCAGACCTGTCTCGAATCACATTAACATATTGATGAATAACACAGCACCTGCTCTAGTAGCTGACCTCAGACATGTCCTCCCAAGGTTTTATTAATTCAGACACTCAACATTCATCCTGAGTTCACCATTACTCCCAATGCTCCCTGGTGACTCCCTGTGCTAAAAGTACTGTATGAGTGTTTAACTCTATTCTCTTTTTCTCATCTCCTGCTTCTTTCCTCCCTTATTCCACCTGATCTCCACTTTTTCCTCATCTTTTCATCTGCTTTATCTTTCCAACCTTTCATCTCCTTTCTCTTACCCTGAAACTCCCTCTTCTCCTCTCACCTCATCCCCTCATCCTCCCCTCCTTCCCCCTTCCTCCTCCCCCCTCCTTCTTTCTCTGCAGGGCCAGCATTGTCCAGAAGAGGATCATCTACTTCCAGGATGAAGGCTCTCTCACCAAGAGGATGTGTGAAAAAGGTATGTCCTCCATTACTGATACGCAATAAAGGGCGCTACATATCTTCCACTCCTCTCTCTCCCTTACTATATCTCAATATCTCCTGTCTTACTCTCTCTTCCCTTACTAGGTCTGGATCTTTACGCTTGTGCTGTATCTCCCAAGCTGTGCCTGACATTGGATAGCGAACTTACGGAGACTGATCAAAAGAACAGCTTTACACCTCCCTCCCGCCATCCCTCCCACCCTCCCTCACCCCTACCCCTCCCTCACTCACCTCTCCCCCTACCATCCCTCCCTCCCTTCCTCTATCTCTTCACCACATCATCATATAAATAACCAGGCAAAATCAGGAGCCTATATGCATCCTCTCCTCTCCATCTGAGCCAACCACACAGTTGTGGAAGAAATTGGACATCTAAGGCAACTGCACTTCTCATATTTCTCAACTCAGTGACCTTCTCATAGCGACTCTGTAGCATGAATTTATTTTCAAAAGACAGCTCAATATGAAAGCCCAATATATCTTGTTTCCCCTCATTCTGTTGCTTCAAACCACAGTAAATAAGCCCATCTCCTCTCCTCTCCTGTGTCCCCTACCTATAACAACCCTATACCTCTCTCTGCTGTCAAACTCTCTCTCCTCCATCAACCTCTATCTCTCTCTCTCTCTCACTCTCTCTTCTCTCCCTTCTCAGAGTCGTTGTATGGGGAGACCACAGAGAGGCCTCTGCTGGATTGCTGTGCCTGTGGAACGGCCAAGTACAGAGTCACCTTCTACGGCAACTGGTCAGAGAAGGTGCACCCCAAAGACTACCCTCGTAAGTACCCCATAACAACTTCCAAATTACCCAGGTACATACCCCATTTAATCCCTGAAAGACTACTTTAGTAGTGTCCAATTCACCCCAGGGCTTCCCTAGTTGGTGCCTCCATTGCCTCAAAAATACCCCTTTACAAAAAAAGTTGCCCTACTGTTCAAGTACCCAGCATCAAAGTCTACTGAGGATACTACAACCTCCATGGCCACCCCAGGATACCCTCTCCCCAGGGTGGTGTGCCCCTGTCTCATTCCTCCCCCAGCTTGGCCCTGGGCCTTGGTCTGTGGTGCTGCACTGTATAACCTTGAGCCTGACTCCCCGGCAGGCAGGGTGTGAATGGAGATGGGGATTACTGGTCTCTGCCCTCCTTCTAAGACGCTCCTCTCTCGCTCGCTCTCTCTCTCTCTCTCTCTCTCTCTCTCTCTCTCTCTCTCTCTCTCTCTCTCTCTCTCTCTCTCTCTCTCTCTCTCTCTCTCGCTCTCTCTCTCACAGCCTAGATCAATATACTGATTAGAATGGAATCCCACAGTAAGATAAACCTGCAGATCGAGCGACACCCTAATTTATTGGCTTAGGAGAGACAGGAGTGTCTGTGTGTGTGTGTGTGGGGGGGGCACAAAGCCCCACACACTCACGGGGAGATAGGGTTAGCCAGCGCTGCATGCATGAACAGCGTTTCCACTCTGTGTCTTAGGAAGCCCATAATTGGTTTTGTGGTTTTTAGAATTGACTTCTCCTCACCACCACAAAGTCATAGCCAAGGTAACCATCCCTGGTTGACATACATACAGCAGATCACCATCTACAACTGCCTCCCCAAGCATCATTAGTATCTGGTAATTGTTCGTTAATTGCGCCTGTGTTTTTTCTATAACAACTGTTAATCAAACACAGATAGAACCATTGCTAAAAGAGGTTTTAGCAATGGCTTTCACACGCTATCCACGGTCATGATGGTCTGTGATTCTGCTTCTTCATTGCTAGCGGCAGGAGTGAGAGAGAGAAGAGAGAGGGAGAGAGAGAGATGAGAGAGGGAGAGAGAGAGATACAGCACAATGTCAGGCTGCTATTTTTACAAGGCGTCCATTGAGGCACACGTGAAGGGGCGATGACATACATTCTAATGTTGAAGGTTACTCTAAAACAGGCTAACAGGTTTTTTATTCTCCTCGCTCCCTCCATGGTCACATGCACAGCTTTATTTCCCTCTATGTGTGACTATAGTAAGTAATACACCACTGAGAAGCTATTCAACCATTATCTGTGTACTGCTTACCTGAACCTATTCAGACAGACTTAGGAAAGAGACAGGTAGAGAGAGCCCAGTCAAGATAGCCGTGACTGGTATTCAGGTGGCTAAGTGTACCAGAGAATTGTCCTGTGGTTTGGATGGATCTGATGTACATCCAGGGATTCACAGCTCAAGTGTCATTTCATGTCTACTGTGGATATGGATTCTCAATAGCATTTCTATCAGACTCACACAAAGCTGAAATATAAGCAATATGAGCAATATGAGCAATATGAGCAATATGAGCAATACTGTTATTAGACTGAGAGAAAGAGAAAGAGATGGAAGGACAGAGAATGAGATGGAAGGAGTTTGCAGAGAATATGAAAATAGGCTGTGGAACATAAGAGTATATGACAGAGATAGGATACAGTTCTGATGAAAATAGGCTGTGGAACATCAGAGTATATGACTGAGATTGGATACAGTTCTGACGAAAATAGGCTGTGGAACATCAGAGTATATGACTGAGATAGGATACAGTTCTGATGAAAATAGGCTGTGGAACATCAGAGTATATGACTGAGATTGGATACAGTTCTGACGAAAATAGGCTGTGGAACATCAGAGTATATGACTGAGATTGGATACAGTTCTGACAAAAATAGGCTGTGGAACATCAGAGTATATGACTGAGATTGGATACAGTTCTGACGGATATAGAGGGATTAACTTTAGTGAGTTAGACCCCTTCCCCTATTTGTGTGTGTGTGTGTGTGTGTGTGTGTGTGTGTGTGTGTGTGTGTGTGTGTACACCCCATCATGCCAGAGGAGTGTTATAAACTGCAAAAGGAAATGAGACAGGAGGGATTTGAGTGGTTAGATAGAGAGCCTCCCTTTGCTGAACAAAGACTTTCTGATAATCTATGTGAGTTGGATTTTAGTTTATTTTGTAGCAATAAAGAATACAATTATCCACTCTGAGGTCTTTGACCTTGGGAAGTGAAGAGGGGACAATACATTGCATCAGCAGGCAAAGTTTGACTTTATAGTTGGAAACTCAGTATGCTATTTCAAGTTTCAAGTTTCACGTTTTTAATGTCACCTGAACAGTGAATTGCCTTTCTTGCAAGCTCTAAACTCAACAATGTAGTAATCAATAACAATGTAATACTACAAATAACACGAGGTAGAACAAAAACACACGAGAAATATAAATAAGAAGAACAGGAGAAAGTAAGTCAGCATACTATATACAGGAAAAGTCAGTTCCACTACCATATTTACAATGTGCAGGGATACTGGAGTGTTGGAGGTAGATATGTATAGGGGTAAGGTGACTGGGTATCAGGATATATGATAAACAGAGTAGCAGCAGTGTATATTATGATTGTATGTGAGTGGGTGTGCGTGTGTGTAGAGTCAGGATAAATGTATGTGCATATTATGTGTGTGTGAGCAAATTATAAAGTGAGTGTTTGTGTGTGTGTTGGAGTGTCAGTGCGCGTGAGTGTGTAGGGAGGGCGCTGTGAGTGTGCATAGAGACAGTGCAAAAATAAAATAAAACACAAGGGTCAACTCAGATAGTCAGTGTAGCCATTTAGTTAGCTATTTAGCTAGCTATTTAGCAGTCTTATGGCTTGGGGATAGAAGCTGTTCAGGAGCCTGTTGGTGTCAGACTTGATGCACCGGTACCGCTTGCCGTACGGAAGCAGAGAGAACAGTTTATGGCTTGACTGACAGGAGTCTTTAACCATTTCCAGGCCTTCCTTTCACACTGCCTGATATAGAGGTCCTGGATGGCAGGGAGCTCGGCCCTGATGATGTACTGGGCTGTCCGCATCACCATCTGTAGTGCCATGCGCTCGCGGGCGGTGCTATTGCCATACCTAGCAGTGATGGAGCCAGTCAAGATGCTCTCAATGGTACAGCTGTATAACTTTTTGAGGAGTTGAGGGCCCATGCCAAACATTTTCAACCTCCTGAGGTGTGTGTGGACCATTTTAAGTCCTTAGTGATTTGGACACTGAGGCATTTGAAGCTGGGTCTAGGGTGTCTGGGATGATGGAGTCGATTTGTGCCATAACCAGTCTCTCAAAGCACGTCATGATTACAGATGTTAGTGCTGCAGGGTGGTAGTCATTGTGGCATGAAGCCTTAGAGTTATTGGGAACAGGAATGATGGTATCCCAGACATGTCTGAGGTCAGCTACTAGAGCAGCCTGCCAGCTGTTCTTCGCATACTCTTAGAACGCGCCATAGAATACCATCAGGCCCCGCGGCCTTGTGGGTGTTGAGCTGATTAAAGACCTTACTAACGTCGGCCTAAGAGAGCGATGGTGGCGGCACTCACAGCCGGCACAATGTTGTTATTGACAAAACGTGCATAAAATGCATGGAGTTCGTCTGGTAGAGAGGCATCATTGGGCAGATCACGGCTGGGTCTTCCTTTGTAATCCGCACTGGACTGTAGCCCCTGCCAAATGCGTTGAGAGTCGGAGCCTGTGTAATATGATTCCACTATATTCCTATATTGTCCTTTTGCTCGTTTGATTACTCTGTGGAGGTCATAGCAGGATTTCTTATATTTTTTCCGGTCCTCAGCTGTAGCCTCAGGGTTTTCTGCAATATCCCTGTCTGCGGTAGCCCTGTCCTCTAGTTTAGCACCAACCTTGGTGTTAATCCAGGGCTTTTGATTGGGGAAGCAGCGAACCTTCACTGTGGGGACAACGTCGCAGATGCATTTCCTAATGAAGCTGGTGACGGAGGTGGTTAGCTTGTTGATTTTATCGGCGAAGTCTCGAAACACATTCCAATCAGCGCTAGCAAAGCAGTCCTGTAGCATAGTATCTGATTCTGGTGACCATTTCTCAATGGAGCGAGTCATGGGTACTTCCTGTTTGAGCTTCTGCTTGTAAACAGGAAGCAGGTGTATGGAGTCATGATCTGATTTGCTGAATGGCGGACGAGACAGGGCCTTGTATGCTTGCTTGTGGGTAGAACAGTGGTCTAGGACTTTATCGCCCCCTAGTGGCGAAGGAGACTCGTTGATGGAAGTTGGGGATTGCGTGTCTTAATGACGCAGAATTAAAATCGCCGGTAACCAGAAAAGCAGGCTCCGGATATAAGTTTTCCTGCTTGTTTATAGCCTTGTACACATCATTATTGTTTCTCACTGAACATTGCAATAGACTGTATGGGCCAATTGCAATCATTGAAAGCCACCAGATTATTGCCATTTTATCTCTCGTTAAACCATCAATACACGCTAAAGTCACCCGCACAACTGATCTCAATTGCAACCAACATTGGCCAGTGATTTACTGCTCCCTAACGTCGATGTCAAGGTTATCTTTTAGTCTTGATTGCAGCCAACATTTTTCAAGACTATTTCGCCCACTGGTTGGTATTATCATCAGAACAACTTAGTCCTAGTTTATGAGCAGACTAACGGCAATTTATCTATTTGACAATAATTCTGTACAACTGAAATAAAGTATTTCCTCGTTTACCACTGCAAATCTACTGTCTACTGTTTAACTGACATGTTGTATGAATAGAAAACCTACGTTGATGGTCTACCCTAATATTCTTATACTCAAATAAGTATTTATTTTTACATTCATTAGCCTTACAGTTTTCCGATGCTACTGATAGGTCGATATTTCATTGGGGGCAGGAGTAGAGAATCTAGACTGGTATCATAATCACTTGACACGGTAACGGGAGATCAACTGATCTGATGGTTTATCCTTGTGGGTTTTCATTGCAATGAAGCTTAGTTTAGCCCACAGGTGCATTTAATCTCCCGTTAGTAGTGGTAACCTGTAGGAGCGTGTTAAGATCTACCTGTTCATTTCAATCGAGCCTAAAGGTCTACAGAGATTTACTGAGAGTTAGGTACTGAGCCACTGATGTAAAAAAATCTGTAATATAATAATATAATTACTGTGTCACGATCTGTCACGTAGAGTACTTCCATATGAATCATTATCTGTAATTTTCAAAGTGAATAAGAAACAGAACATTTCGTAACCTTAAATTCATCTTAATTACACTTTTTCACTTTTTTACACATACAATTAACTTTTACTTATATACAGTTGAAGTCGGAAGTTTACATACACTTAGGTTGGAGTCATTAAAACTTGTTTTTCAACCACCTGTGGATGTATTTCAAGGCCTACCTTCAATCTCAGTGCCTTGTTGCTTGACATCATGGGAAAATCAAAAGAAATCAGCCAAGACCTCAGAATTTATGTTGTAGACCTCCACAAGTCTGGTTCATCCTTGGGAGAAATTTCCAAACGCCTGAAGGTACCACGTTCATCTGTACAAACAATAGTACGCAAGTATAAACACCATGGGCCATGCAGCCGCCATACCGCTCAGGAAGGAGACGTGTTCTGTCTCCTAGAGATGAACATACAAATCAATCCCAGAACAACAGCAAAGGACCTTGTGAAGATGCTGGAGGAAACAGGTACAAAAGTATCTATATCCACAGTAAAATTAGTCCTATATCGACATCGACATACCTGAAATACCGCTCAGCAAGTAAGAAGCCACTGCTCCAAAACCGCCATAAAAAAGCCAGACTACGGTTTGCAACTGCACATGGGGACAAAGATCGTACTTTTTTGAGAAATGTCCTCTGGTCTGATGAAACAAAAATAGAACTGTTTGTCCATAATAACCATCGTTATGTTTGGAGGAAAAAGGGGGGAAGATTGCAAGCCGAAGAACACCATCCCAACCGTGAAGCACGGGGGTGGCAGCATCATGCTGTGGGGGTGCTTTGCTGCAGGATGGACTGGTGCACTTCACAAAATAGATGGCATCATGAGGAAGGAAAATTATGTGGATATATTGAAGCAATATCTCAAGACATCAGTCAGGAAGTTAAAGCTTGGTCGCAAATGGGTCTTCCAAATGGACAATGACCCCAAGCATACTTCCAAAGTTGTGGCAAAATGGGTTAAGGACAACAAAGTCAAGGTATTGGAGTGGCCATCACAAAGCCCTAACCTCAATCCTATAGAAAATGTGTGGGCAGAACTGAAAAAGCATGTGTGAGCAAGGAGGCCTACAAACCTGACTCAGTTACACCAGCTCTGTCAGGAGGAATGGGCCTAAATTCACCCAACTTATTGTGGGAAGCTTGTAGAAGGCTACCCGAAATGTTTGACCCAAGTTAAACAATTTAAAGGCAATGCTACCAAATACTAATTGAGTGTATATAAACTTCTGACCCACTGGGAATGTGATGAACGAAATAAAAGCTGAAATAAATCATTCTCTCTACTATTATACTGACATTTCACATTCTTAAAATAAAATGGCTAAGGTGTATGTAAACGTCCGACTTCAACTGTATATATTATGCCTTGCGGAATGGGAATAAGTGCAAACCTTTTACTGGAACAAATGTTTGGCCAACCTGCCTCCTGGATAGTAAGAGATTATGATAATTCTGTTGTTGTTTTGTTTCTTAATCTCACCAGGGCGTGCTAACCACTGGTCGGCCATCATCGGAGCGTCCCACTCTAAGAACTATGTGCTGTGGGAGTATGGTGGCTACGCCAGCGAGGGCATCAAGAAGGTGGCCGAGCTGGGATCACCTGTCTCCATGGAGGAAGAGATCAGGCAGAAGGTAAGACTTGGCATGGCCTTATGTACGTACACCTGCTATTGATATTGCAGCACGTTTGAGAGTCCAGCGATTGACAAGCCAACACCTTATCCGTTACACCAAGAGATCTGAATCCCTTGCTGATGTTGCAGGGTGTTGGGTTAAGGCCCCTACATTTGTCACTTTTTATCTGACCAAGATGATCGGATCACTCTCCAATTATGCTTCACTGCGTCTTCACATGGAGTCCTGACGAGCATTGTATTCTGAGTGGGGATGCAATGTTGTTCAAATGTGGTTGAGAGCTTGAGAATCCATTATAAACATGTTGGTAGTGCTATTGCTACTGCAGTGGAGGATCTATTAGTCTTTTAGGGATGGCAAGGATGGCAAGCCCATAAAAATAATTTTAACCATCCAAGTCATTGTTCAACTTGCCATGGTTTGAGGGGCTTTTCCCATTCTAGTAATTATATCTATATGGGCCAGCCAGTGGCTCTACTCTCTGGATAATCCAGGTGGCTGTGATATCACTACAGTAAGTAATGGCGTTTACATATCTCAGTAGGCATTCTGATTGATCCTTGAGCTACAGAGTACTGTAATTAAATACATACAGTAAGTCTCTCAACCTGCCCCTTTATGTGGTTTTATACTTCACAGCTGTGAAATGCATGGTGGACACTGTTGCGTTATCTACGTCCTTTGGATATTCACAGTAGATAGTGTCTGCTTGGTATTTACAGTATAAAGCCATGGAATTGGAACATGGAATGTTTTCCAAAGTGTGGTGAAGCATTCAATACTTTTTGCATAATGATTTCCACAGGCGATTACCTAAATGAGAGACGAACATCTGTACTCTAAGTATCAATGCACATTTTGTTTAATGGTCTGCTTAATGGTCTGTGTCCCTTGCAAAAGGTGATGACCTCAAATCCTAGGAAATTCACATTCATGCAAGGTTAATAGATACATTCATGTTGGTAGGTACGAGAGCTCTGGCACCTCTCTTGTTCAATAAATATTAAATATGAAAATATTGTTTAGCAGTTTTACCTCTAGTAAAAATCTTCCTCTGTTTCAGTTTCACACCATATTTCAATGTCTCTCCCACTCCCTCTGTTTCTAGTCCTTTTCCCACTCTCTTCTCCAAACCTTTCCCCTCTCTCTCCTTCTCCTCTTTTTGTACAATCTCTCTCTCTCTCTCTCTCTCTCTCTCTCTCTCTCTCTCTCTCTCTCTCTCTCTCTCTCTCTCTCTCTCTCTCTCTCTCTCGCTCTCTCTCCCTCTCTCTCCCTCTCTCTCCCTCTCTCTCTCTCTCCTTCTCCTCTTTCTGAACAATATCTCTCTCTGTCTCTCTGTCTCTCTGTCTCTCTGTCTCTCTCTCTCTCTCTCTCTCTCTCTCTCTCTCTCTCTCTCTCTCTCTCTCTCTCTCTCTCTCTCTCTCTCTCTCTTCTTTTCTTTCTGTACAAAATCTCTCTCTGTCTCTCTGTCTCTCTCTCGCTGTCTCTCTCTCTCTGTCATTCTTTAAATAGCCTGTGCTAGTTTGTAGCAGATGGGCCCATAGTGTATTTATTATTGTAGGGTAATATTGAAGACCTGGAGTCACAGCACATAATGAGAGCACACTGTGAGAGCTGGGCTCTGTGCGTCATCACCGCCACCTATCCACAAGGCTGTATTATCCTCAATACTGTCTGCTATAGTATCTGTATCAGTCCTCCTGGACCTTATCCAAACGATTAGAGCAAATAGAGGATTTATGGAGAGACGGACGCAAAGCAAGGTTGGTGTCAACCCTACAGTGCAGAGTAGTTACAGTACTGTTGAGTGACAAGATAATTTATGACATAAAAATGGTTGATAGTTCTATTCACCCACTTGTGTTAGCTATTACAGTAGGCTTACATTGCTATTCTAGGTAGCTCTCTGTAGCATATTCTCC
Organism: Coregonus clupeaformis; assembly: GCF_020615455.1. Taxonomy (NCBI): domain Eukaryota; kingdom Metazoa; phylum Chordata; class Actinopteri; order Salmoniformes; family Salmonidae; genus Coregonus; species Coregonus clupeaformis. Next base: position 406,536 of record NW_025533569.1, on the reverse strand, counting down.
CAGTGGGGGGTGGTAAACGATCCAATCCCCCCCACCCACTGAACAGACCTAAATTTAAACCAGGTAGAAAGCAACAGGATCAAACCATTACCTTCTCCCGAAGGAGGTGTGAAAATCTTACATGGAATATTGCACAGTACTCTACATGGCATAGGAGAGAGCAATGCGATTTATGTAGCCTGTGGTGTTCAGTTGAGATCGCTGGGAAAAGTAAACATGATTGGCTGTCACCAGATCCCATGGTGACCCACTGAGAGACAGAATAACAACAAAAAAATCCAGAAAAATGCATGTCAAAAATGTTATAAATTGATTTGCATTTTAATGAGGGAAATAAGTATTTGACCCCTCTGCAAAACATGACTTAGTACTTGGTGACAAAACCCTTGTTGGCAATCACAGAGGTCAGACATTTCTTGTAGTTGGCCACCAGGTTTGCACACATCTCAGGAGGGATGTTGTTCCACTCCTCTTTGCAGATCTTCTCCAAGTCATTAAGGTTTCGAGGCTGACGTTTGGCAACTCTAACATTCAGCTCCCTCCACAGATTTTCTATGGGATTAAGGTCTGGAGACTGGCTAGGCCACTCCAGGACTTTGTTGCCTTGGCCGTGTGTTTTGGGTCATTGTCATGATGGAATACCCATCCACAACCCATTTTCAATGCCCTGGCTGAGGGAAGGAGGTTCTCACCCAAGATTTGGCCCCGTCCATCGTCCCTTTGATGCGGTGAAGTTGTCATGTCCCCTTAGCAGAAAAACACCCCCAAAGCATAATGTTTCCACCTCCATGTTTGACGGTGGGGATGGTGTTCTTGGGGTCATAGGCAGCATTCCTCCTCCTCCAAACACGGCGAGTTGAGTTGACGCCAAAGAGCTTGATTTTGGTCTCATCTGACCACAACACTTTCACCCAGTTCTCCTCTGAATCATTCAGATGTTAATTGGCAAACTTCAGACGGCCCTGTATGTGTGCTTTCTTGAGCAGGGGGATCTTGCGGGCGCTGCAGGATTTCAGTCCTTCACGGCGTAATGTGTTACCAATTGTTTTCTTGGTGACTATGGTCCCAGCTGCCTTGAGATCATTGACAAGATCCTCCCGTGTAATTCTGTGCTGATTCCTCACCGTTCTCATAATCATTGCAACTCCACGAGGTGAGATCTTGCATGGAGCCCCAGGCCGAGGGAGATTAACAGTTATTTTGTGTTTCTTCCATTTGCGAATAATCGCACCAACTGTTGTCACCTTCTCACCAAGCTGCTTGGCGATGGTCTTGTAGCCCATTCCAGCCTTGTGTAGGTCTACAATCTTGTCCCTGACATCCTTTTTGAGCTCTTTGGTCTTGGCCATGGTGGAGAGTTTGGAATCTGATTGATTGATTGCTTCTGTGGACAGGTGTCTTTTATACAGGTAACAAACTGTGATTGGGAGCACTCCCTTTAAGAGTGTGCTCCTAATCCCAGCTCGTTACCTGTATAAAAGACACCTGAAAGCCAGAAATCTTTCTGATTGAGAGGGGGTCAAATACTTATTTATAACATTTTTGACATTAGTTTTTCTGGATTTTTTTGTTGTTATTCTGTCTCTCACTGTTCAAATAAACCTACCATTAAAATTATAGACGGATCATTTCTTTGTCAGTGGGCAAACGTACAAAATCAGCAGGGGATCAAATACTTTTTTCCCTCACTGTATGTTTAAAGCAGACCACCATAGTCCTTGTGCCCGAGAATGCCAAGGTAACCTGTCTAAATGACTATCGCCCTGTAGCACTCACATCTGTAGCCATGAAATGCTTTGAAAGGCTGGTCATGGCTCACATCAACACCATCATCCAAGACACCCTGGACCCACTATAGATTGCACTCCACACTGACCTTTCCCACCTGGACAAAAGGAACACCTACGTGAGAATGCTGTTCATTGACTACAGCGCAGCATTCAACACCATAGTGCCCTCCAAGCTCATCACTAAGCTAAGGACCCTGGGACTGAACACCTCCCTCTACAACTCGATCCTGGACTTCCTGACGGGCCGCCCCCAGGTGGTGAGGGTAGGCAACAACACATCCACCATGCTGACCCTCAACACTGGAGCCCCGCAGGGTGCGTGCTTAGTCCCCTCCTGTACTCCCTGTTCACCCACAACTGTGTGGCCGTGCACGACTCCAACAACATAATTAAGAACTGATCACCGACGACGATTAGACAGCCTATAGGGAGGAGGTCAGATACCTGATAGTGTGATGCCAGGACAACAACCTCTCCCTCAACGTCAGCAAGACAAAGGAGCTGATCGTGGACTACAGGAAACATGCCCTCATTCACATCGACGGGGCTGTAGTGGAGCGGGTCGAGAGCTTCATGTTCCTCGTGACCACATCTCTAAAGACCTACGATGGTCCAAACACACCAACACAGTCGTGAAGAGGGTACGACAACACCTCTTCCCCCTCAGGAGGCTGAAAAGATTTTACATGGGCCCTCAGATCCTCAAAATGTTATACAGATACACCATTGAGAGCATCATGACTGGTTGCATCACTACTTGGTATGGCAACTGCTTAGCATACGATTGCAAGGCGCTACAGAGGGTAGTGCGTACGGCCCAGTACATCACTGGTGCCGAGCTCCCTGCCATCCAGGACCTCTATACGAGGTGGTGTCAGAGGAAAGGCCTAAAAATTGTCAAAGCTCGGCCCCAGTGACTCCATGTCATAGACTGTTCTCTCTGCTCCCACACGGCAAGTGGTACCGGAGCGCCAAGTCTGTGACCAAAAGGCTCCTGAACAGCCATAATACTGCTGAACAGTTAATCAAATGGCTACCTGGACTATTTACACTGACTCTCTTGCACTGGCTCTATGCACACACTCACACATACTACACTGACACTCCAACACACACATATACACATATACACATGCATATTGACGACACACACACACACACACACTCACACATAGACAAATGTTCACATTCTTTCACGCTCTTCACATACACTGCTGCTACTGTGTTAATTATCTATCCTGATTGCCTAGTCACTTTTACCCCTAAATTACCAAAATTACCACAACTACCTCGTACTCCTGCACATTGACTTGTATATAGCAACATTATGGTTATTTTATTGTCTTACTACACTGAACAAAACGCAACATGCAACAATTTCAATGATTTTACTGAGTTACAGTTCATATAAGGAAATCAGTCAATTGAAATGAATTCATTAGGCCCTAATCTATGGATTTCACATGCCTGTGCAGGGATACAGCCATAGGCCCACCCACTTGGGAGCCAGGCCCACCCACTGGGGAGACAGGTCCAGCCAATCAGAATGAGTTTTTCCCCACAAAATGGCTTTATTACAGACAGACATACTCCTCAGTTTCATCAGCTGTCCGGGTGGATGGTCTCAGACGATCCCGCAGGTGAAGAAGCCGGATGTGGAGGTTCTGGGCTGGCTTGGTTACACGTGGTCTGCGGTTGTGAGGTTGGTTGGACATACTGCCAAATTCTCTAAAACGACGTTGGAGGTGGCTTATGGTAGAGAAATTGACATAAAATTCCCTCGCAACAGCGTGGACATTCCTGCAGTCAGCCTGCCAATTGCATGCTCCCTCAAAACTTGAGATATCTGTGGCATTGTGTTATGTGACAAAACTACACATTTTAGAGCGGCCGTTTATTGTTCGGAGCACAAGGTGCACCTATGTAATGATCATGCTGTTTAATCAGCTTCTTGATATGCCACAGCTGTCAGGTAGATGGATTATCTTGGCAAAAGAGAAATGCTCACTAACAGGGATGGTAACAAATTTGTGCACATAATATGAGAGAAATACGTTTTGTGCATATGGACAATTTCTGGGATCTTTTATTTCAGCTCATGAGACATGGGACCAACACTTTTCTTACTTTTTAAATCTGCATTGTTGGTAAAGGGTTTGTAAGTAAGCATTTCACAGTAAAGTCTACACCTGTTGCATTCGGCGCTTGTGAGAAATAAAATGTGAATTGATTTAATTTGAATGCTCAAATCAGTTTTGTTTTTCAAATCCGTTTTGTAATACTGACTGTCCGAGATGAAAATGTAATGAATTGAAGGTTATTTGTTGATGTACAAATCTACATTTACCAATTTTTTTTATTCTATTTTTAAGGTTGTGCCTTCATATATGGGGTGGGGTCGTGAGAAATTCGTAAAAAAAAAAATGAGGTCCCCAGAAATTCTTGAAGAAAAAATGAGATCCCCTCAAGTTTGAACACCACTGCACTAGTGGATAGATGAAGAGTCAGATTGGCTGGTTCAAAACATAGCAGCATGGTGATTACCAACTATGATTACCAACTGCCTTGTAAAACAGGTTGGAAGAACATGGCTGAAAGAGTGTGTGTGTGTGTGTGTGTGTGTGTGTGTGTGTGTGTGTGTGTCATTAGTGTGTGTGTGTTTGTGTGCTGTGGAGGAGATGAGCATGTAGTCACACACAAACTCTCGTTATCTCAGAGGGCGTACAGGGCACTAGCTGGTGAGCTCCATACAGTGCAGTGGCTTGCGAAAGTATTCACCCCCCTTGGCATTTTTCCTATTTTGTTACCTTACAACCTGAAATTAAAATAGATTTTTGGGGGGCTTGTATCATTTGATTTACACAACATGCCTACCACTTTGAAGATGCAAAATATTTTTTATTGTGAAACAAACAGGTTTCCCTCAAGAATTTCCCTGTATTTAGCGCCATCCAGCATTCCTTCAATTCTGACCAGTTTCCCAGTCCCTGCCGATGAAAAACATCCCCACAGCATGATGCTGCCTCCACCATGCTTCACTGTGGGGATGGTGTTCTCGGGGGTGATGAGAGGTGTTGGGTTTGCGCCAGACATAGCGTTTTCCTTGATGGCCAAAAAGCTCAATTTTAGTCTCATCTGACCAGAGTACCTTCTTCCATATGTTTGGGGAGTCTCCCACATGCCTTTTGCCGAACACCGAACGTGTTTGCTTATTTTTTTCTTTAAGCAATGGCTTTTTTCTGCCCACTCTTCCATAAAGCCCAGCTCTGTGGAGTGTATGGCTTAAAGTGGTCCTATGGACAGAAAGTCCAATCTCCGCTGTGGAGCTTTGCAGCTCCTTCAGGGTTATCTTTGGTCTCTTTGTTGCCTTTCTGATTAATGCCCTCCTTGCCTGGTCCGTAAGTTTTGGTGGGCGGCCCTCTCTTGGCAGGTTTGTTGTTGTGCCATATTCTTTCCATTTTTTTATGATGTATTTAATGGTGCTCCGTGGGATGTTCAAAGTTTCTGATATTTTTTTATAACCCACCCCTGATCTGTACTTCTCCACAACTTTGTCCCTGACCTGTTTGGAGAGCTCCTTGGTCTTCATGGTGCCGCTTGCTTGGTGGTGCCCCTTGCTTAGTGGTGTTGCAGACTCTGGGGCCTTTCAGAACAGGTGTGTATATACTGAGATCATGTGACAGATCATGTGACATTAATTATGTGACTTCTGAAGGTAATTGGTTGCACCATATCTTATTTAGGGGCTTCATAGCAAAGTGGGTGAATACATATGCATGCACCACTTTTCCGTTAATTATTTTTTATAATTTTCTGAAACAAGTTATTTTTTTCATTTCACTTCACCAATTTCGACTATTTTGTGTATGTCCATTACATGAAATCCAAATAAAAATCAATTTGAATTACAGGTTTTAATGCAACAAAATAGGAATAACGCCAAAGAGAATGAATACTTTTGCAAGGCACTGTATATGCTGTGTTAACTAGGAGTTGACGACTCCATTGCCCCGGGCTGCTTTGCTGTTGCCTGAATTCACTGTGTTCCCTTGTAATATGTCTCAGTGAACACACACAAAGTCTATCCTTGTCCTTGAGGGAAAGTTAGCCTCTGGGATGAAGGAGCTGCTCTGTTTTTGAGCAGCGGAGCAAGAAAGCACTCCTTGGTATAAATGCTGACACAAACAAAAAGGCGCTTTGCTTTTGTGTCAGGTGGGGTGTCGGGGCTAGCAATGTAGCGATGAAGGCAGTTATAAATTGATATTCATAGAACGCAGAAATTGATATTCATAGGCAAGCTCAACTTGAGCCAAGGGGTGCACTGATCTCAATGTTCATACAAAGTTTCATTTGGCAACCAAGCAGGCTTTGAGTACACACATTCACATACTGTATACACACACAACTCAACGCATGTGCATTCACACATGCATGCATGCACACGCACACACACGCACACACACACGCACACAGATTCGTAAATACACAAAAACGCAACCCATCTCTCCCTCCTCAAGTCAGCACAATGCTGTGTATGATGTCTTCCTTTTACTGCCGGGACCGAGATGTACTGTGCCATCTGTCATCTGTCTAACCCTGTCTCTCCACGTAGGGTTCCTTTTGATATACGCCGTGTGTTCTTTACCGACGATGCCTCTCTCCTGGGAACTGAACAACAAGTTTCCAGTCTGCATACAAAAGTGAAACCCATATCGATTGGTCATCTCTCTGTATGAACCAATAGGAAACACTCATCAGTCATACATCGTGCATTACATACACAGAATGGGCCAAAGATAACCCTGAAGGAGCTGCAAAGCTCCACAGCGGAGATTGGAGTATCTGTCCATAGGACCAGTTAAAGCCGTACACTCCACAGAGCTGGGCTTTACGGAAGAGTGTGCAGAAAAAAGCCATTGCCTAAAGGAAAAAATAAGCAAACACGTTTGGTGTTCGCCAAAAGGCATGTGGGAGACTCCTCAAACATATGGAAGACGGTACTCTGGTCATATGGGACTAAAATTGAGCTTCTTTGCCATCAAGGAAAATGCTATGTCTGGCGCAAACCCAACACCTCTCATCACCCCGAGAACACCATCCCCACAGTGAAGCATGGTGGTGGCAGCATCATGCTGTGGGGATGTTTTTCATCGGCAGGGACTGGGAAACTGGTCAGAATTGAAGGAATGATGGATGGCGCTAAATACAGGGAAGTTCTTGAGGGAAACCTGTTTCAGTTGTCCAGAGATTTCAGACTGGGACGGAGGTTCACCTTCCAGCAGGACAATGACCCTAAGCATACTGCTAAAGCAACACTCGAGTGGTTTACGGGGAAACATTTAAATGTCTTGGAATGGCCTAGTCAAAGCCCAGACCTCAATCCAATTGAGAATCTGTGGTATGACTTAAAGATTGCTGTACACCAGCGGAACCCATCCAACTTGAAGGAGCTGGAGCAGTTTTGCCTTAAAGAATGGGCAAAAATCCCAGTGGCTAGATGTGCCAAGCTTATAGAGACATACCCCAAGAGACTTGCAGCTGTAATTGCTGCAAAAGGTGGCTCTACAATGTATTGACTTTGAGGGGTTGAATAGTTATGCACGCTCAAGTTTTCTGTTTGTCTTATTTCTTGTTTTTTTCACAATAAAAATAAAATATTTTGCATCTTCAAAGTGTTGTTGGGTAAATCAAATGATACAAACCCCCAAAAAATCAATTTTAATTCCAGGTTGTAAGGAAACAAAATAGGAAAAATGCCAAGGGGGGTGAATACTTTCGCAAGCCACTGTATGATAACCAAGCTTGGCTGGATTCAAATTGTCCATCCCACACAGCCTGCATGTTTTACAGCGAGCCAGCCGTACGCTTCTGCCTAGCGCACTCGTTACAATCTCTCCCAAGTGACCCGCTGGTAATGAAAATATGATTGCATGTAAGAGCCTCCTCAAACAGAGCCCTCGCCCACACTCTCTCAGCACCCCTGCTCCACCATATTGAGTCAGACATGACACAGGGCCACTTAATCACATTTAAATGATCTGTTAAAAATATTCCAAGGGTCACCATTGTTGCTCCATTAAGAATGATTGCATTTTAATGGACGGGTGAAGGTGGGAAAGGGCAATGTGTGAGGAGGTTTGTTGAATAGGTGCACCTATTCAGACCACAGAACCAGAATACATCTGTAACGGTGTGTGTGTGTGTGTGTGTGTGTGTGTGTGTTACGAACCCCGTGGCTCTAAACATCTAGGGTGGATGGACATGAGACCCGTAACATAAATTCATGTAAATTATAAGTGTGGCATGGAATAGTGAGAACAAATAAGACACAACTACCATGAACTACCGTCAAACACAAAGTGTTTATTTATGAACACACGGTAAGGGTTTGGGAAAAAGGGCTGAGCAGGACCCAAGAAATGAAACAATAATGTAAAACCCCCTAAACTGATCTAGCCTGCCTGAAGAACCGCTAGGCTACTGCTACCATACAAAATACAGTGGGTGGTCCGCTCAGGTCTAACTGGTGTTTATAGACAGATTTCTTCCTACGGGTAATGTACGCCCAAGGGCAACTAGCTTAAACTCCCCTTTTTCCCAAAAACACACAAAGCTACTAAACAGGGTAATCAGCAATTTAGTGCGTACACAACACACAGGACACCACCGTGTCCATACTCACATATGGCAAAAAGTCTCTCTCTCTTGCAACAAACACAAGTCTGGTTTTATACAATGGGCTGTGTGATTCAACAAACGAGTAACAGGTGGTGCTATTCACAGGAATGTTCACTGATTGGTCCAATCAGCAGACACCTCAACGACCACCAATCAGGAACATACAGGACACCTGTGATTAGGGCAGAAAGAGTAGAAACACACAAAAACACAGGATACCTGTATCCGTAACACTCCCACCCCTTAAAAGAGCAAACCAAAATGGTTTGCGCCACACGTACTCATCACAACACCCAAAATTCAATAATCCTCCTGCCGGGATAACCAAAAAAAACCCCTAGATCATTACACACGAGACAAAGCATCTGCCAACACATTATCTAACCCCTTTTTGTGGCGGATCTCCAAATTATAATTTTGCACGACAAGTGCCCAACGCATAAGGCGTTGGTTCTGGTTGTACATCCGGTGGAGAAACACTAAGGGGTTATGGTCAGTATACACTATTACTGGTAATGCACTGGAACCAACATAAACTTCAAAGTACTGCAGAGCTAACAACAAAGCTAGAGCTTCTTGTTCAATGGTGGAATAGTTTGTCTGACATTTGTTAAATTTCCGTGAAAAATAACAGACAGGATGGTCCACTCCACTCTGGTCTTGCTGCAGTAGAACAGCACCAGCACCTCTGGCACTTGCATCTACCTCCAGTTTAAACGGCCGCTCAAAATCTGGCGCAGCAAGAACAGGAGTACTACACAAGAGTGCTTTAGCAGTGTTGAAAGCAGTACAACAATCTTCAGACCATACAAATTTTCTCGCCGGACTGAGCAAATCCGTTAATGGAGCAACTACCGCAGAGAAATTTTTACAGAAACTACGGTAGTAGCCAACCATCCCTAAAAAACGGCGTAGCTCTCTTCTGGTGGTAGGTGCGGGAAATGCGTTTATAGCTGAGACCTTGGCATCTACAGGGCGCACCTGACCATGGCCGACCTGTTTACCAAGATAAGTAACAGTGGCCTTCCCAAACTCGCACTTTGCTAAGTTCAGGGTTAGAGAAGCGGTTGCTAGACGTTCACACACTACCCTTAGAGTGTTAACATGATCAGACCACTCAGTTGAATAAATTACCAGATCATCAAGGTAAGCACTACAATTAGGAACTCCAGCCAATACTGTGTTAACCAGGCGTTGGAAAGTGGCTGGTGCGTTCCGCATCCCAAATGCCATGACAGCATATTGTAGGAAGTGATCTGGGGTCACAAAGGCAGAGATGTCGGAGGCACGTGGGGTTAACGGCACCTGCCAGTAACCTTTAGAAGATCTAATTTGGTTACATAAGTAGCAGCACCAACAGTATCAATACAGTCATCCAGTCTGGGTAACGGAACGAGTCGGGCACTGTGACAGCATTGACTTTCCGATAGTCCGTACATAATCTGGATGTCCCATCAGGTTTAGGAACCAGAATGCACGGAGAACTCCAAGGACTTGAACTTGGCATAGCCAGGTTATTCTCCAGCAAATAACCGACCTCACCCCTCATTATCTTTCTCTTAGCGACGTTGACACGATAAGGATGTTGCTTGATAGGTGCAGCGTTTCCAACATTAATGTCATGTTCTAACACATTTGTACATGTAGGAACATCATTAAAAAGACATGGAAAGCTGTGTAACAGTCTCACAATATCATCTGACTGTCTGTCCGTTAAATGAATCAGGCTTGCCGGGAGAGACAACAGCATCTCTGAATTGGGCAATCTAGCACACTGCTGCTGAGTATTGCGCAACTCCAAACCATCTCCGTCCACATCATTAACATTACCTCCCACTACAGCCGTAGCAGCAACAGAGACAGCCGACTCGGCCAGTTTCTCTGGACTGTCTACCTGAGTGACGGGTCTGTTGTGGTATGTCTTCAACATGTTAACGTGGCACACACGAGATTGGCGTTTTCTATCAGGAGTCTGTATCACATAGTCAGTTTCAGTTAGTTTCTTTTCAATGACATAAGGACCAGAGAAACGTGCTGACAATGACGCTCCTGGCACAGGCAACAACACAAGAACTCGGTCACCTGGCTGCAGTGAACGAGAAACAGCCTGTGTGTCATAGTGTCGTTTCATCCGTTTCTGTGAGGAAGACAGCGCTTCCTTTGCTAGAGCACAGGCAGCATGTAGGCGCTCACGAAAGCGACTAACGTAGTCCAACACATTTTCTTTCACACACAACTCTTGTGACAAAAACTGATCCTTAAGGACTTTCATAGGTCCTCTCATGGTGTGTCCAAACACCAGTTCAGCTGGGCTGAACCCTAGGGATTCCTGTACTGTCTCACGGACAGCAAACAATACTAGAGGAACTCCCTCATCCCAATCTTTCTCAGATTCCAAGCAATATTTACGGAGCATAGACTTCAGGGTCTGATGCCAACGTTCAAGCGCACCCTGAGACTCTGGGTGATATGCGCTTGACACACGGTGTGTAACTGACAAGGATTTTAACACTTGTTTGAAAAGTTTAGAAAGGAAATTCGTACCCTGATCAGTTTGTATCACCTTAGGTAATCCAAAAGTTGAGAAGAATTTGATCAACGCTTTACTCACCACCGGAGCAGTAATCCTTCGCAGAGGAATGGCCTCTGGGTACCTGGTGGCCACACACATAATTGTCAACATAAACTGGTTACCAGATTTTGTTTTCGGTAATGGTCCAACACAATCAACCATCACATGTTCGAATGGTTCACCTATGGCCGGTATGGGACAAAGAGGCGCGGGGAAATAACCTGGTTCGGTTTCCCAACTACTTGACAGGTGTGGCAAGTCCGACAGAACTGAGCCACATCTTGTTTTAAGCCAGGCCAAAAGAAATGTCGCAAAACTCGATCATAAGTCTTGGTGACTCCCAGATGTCCGGACCACTGGTGATCATGAGCGAGGGATAAAACATTTTGTCGAAAGGCTGTAGGAATCACTATTTGGTAAACAGCATTCCAATCTCCGCCAGCGTCAACATGGGATGTCCATTTACGCATGAGGAGATTACCATCAATGAAGTATGCCATGTTTTTCTTCTTTAGCTCCTCCTCTGAGACAACACTAGAAAAACATTTAGCCAGGCTAATGTCAACCTGTTGGTTAGCGATCAGCTGCTCACGAGTAACTGGTAACTGTATTGCCTCAGCAACAAGTTCCATTTCCTTCTTCCTTTCTCTGGGCTGTTGGTCAGACTGCACCAGCTTACCAGAGGTAGCACCCGAACTATCCTCTGGGTCACACTCTCTGAATAGAATCGTGTCTGACAAATCTACCACTTCACCCACTTGTCGTGCTTGAGCACGTGTGACAGCACAAGCGGGGAACACATCTGGATAACCCTGTGCCAGCTCCTCGGAGAGAGACTGGTCACTTTTATCCAATACCTCCAATATGGGTATTACCTTTCCTCCGGCAATATCGTTGCCCATTATAAAGGTCACCCCTTTTACTGGCAACATCGGACGTACGCCAACTCTGAACAATCCACTGACTAACTCAGAGTGTACGTTCACAAAGTGCAATGGCACTGGGACAAAACCCATTTCAATTCCTTGTACTAACACACTGGAACCACAATATGTATTATTAGACAAGGGTAACACATCAGCTAGTATGAACGACTGCGCCGCACCAGTATCTCTGAGGATTCTAACTGGACGCTGAGACGCTTCATCATCTGATATAGAAACAAACCCCTCAAAAATGAACGGTTCATAACTGTGATCTGGGACAGGGACTTTCAAACCACATTCACTATGAGGCTTCTGTCTTGATTCCGGCCCTACAACCGCATTTAATCAGCCCAACACCCGTTGGCGGCCTGGCGTGCTGAGGCATCCCCGGTTTGCGTTTTAGCAGAAAGCAATTATTAACTATATGTCCCACCTTATGACAATAGAAACAGTGACGCACATCTTTTGGGCGTGCTGGATGTACTGCTGGTCGACTAGGACTAGAAGTTAGCAACTCCGCAGCCCTGCTCTCCGTGCGAGCCGAAAACACGCTCTTATGCGTCAACACAAACTCGTCTGCCAATACAGACGCTTCCGACAGTGAGGATACTTTCTGTTCGTTCAGATAAACTACAATGCGTTCCGGTAAACAATTTTTAAACTCTTCTAACAAGATTAACTCCCGTAGAGAGTTAAAATCAGTTACCTTACTAGCACTGTGCCATTTGTCAAACAGATTTCCTTTGTCTCTAGCAAACTCCACATAAGTCTGAGTAGGAGACTTTTTATGAGACCTAAATCTCTGTCGATATGCCTCAGGAACAAGCTCATAGGCACGAAGAACAGTAGCTTTGACCACCTCATAATTCAAACTGTCTTCAAGAGGTAGCGCTGCCAGAACCTCTTGGGCTTTACCTGTTAGCTTACACTGAAGTAATAGGCACCATACCTCGTCGGGCCATTTCAATGCTACCGCTATACGTTCAAAAACACTGAAATAGGAATCAACCTCTGACTCCCTGAACACAGGTACCAAGGTGATCTGCCTACTAATATCAAACGTAGCAGATGACACAGCTGGTGAGGATGGCTCACTAGCAGGCATAGTATTAGCAGAGACTAACCTCGCTGTTTCTGCCTCTAGTTCCATTTTACGCATCGCCAGTTCTTGATCAAGCCTACGCGTCTCCAGTTCTTGATCAAGCCTACGCGTCTCCAGTTCTTGATCAAGCCTACGCGTCTCCAGTTCCATCTTACGCGTCTCCTGTTCTATCTTACGCGTCTCCTGTTCTGCCTTACGCGTCTCCTGTTCTGCCTCTAGCTCCATTTTACGCATCTCCAGCTTGTCTTGCCTGATTTGTGCCCGCTCTTCCGCCTCCATTTGGAGCCGCGTCGAGCGGACATCGATCCTGGCATCACTGTCAGTCAGTGGGGAGAGTGGGTCATAACGGGGCAATGTGGCTGGAGCCTTAGCCTCGTCCTCAGACACTGATGGGCTTACAGAAACATCAACCACATCCCCTACAGGAGCAGCAGACTCAGGCGGCGGTAACTCAAGCACTCGCTCGTTTAACAATATCGCTAGCACTACTTCCCCTAACTTCTGCTTTCACTATACCCCTCGGTATGGGTACAGAAAAGTGGTCAGCCAAAGCCTGTAGATCCACTCTACGACAATTCTCAAAAATCTCCCACGTAGGGTTTTCCAAAAATGCTTCCACATCAAAAGTAGCCATCCTACTAACTACACGAGCCGTCGACTACTGAACACACACAAAAAAAAACAGGTAGTTACAGCTGCTAAGCTCAACACTGAACCAGACACTTACTAATTTGCACGAGTAGCATGGGATAGATCCCGGACGAACCCCCACTTTATGTTACGAACCCCGTGGCTCTAAACATCTAGGGTGGATGGACATGAGACCCGTAACATAAATTCATGTAAATTATAAGTGTGGCATGGAATAGTGAGAACAAATAAGACACAACTACCATGAACTACCGTCAAACACAAAGTGTTTATTTATGAACACACGGTAAGGGTTTGGGAAAAAGGGGCTGAGCAGGACCCAAGAAATGAAACAATAATGTAAAACCCCTAAACTGATCTAGCCTGCCTGAAGAACCGCTAGGCTACTGCTACCATACAAAAATACAGTGGGTGGTCCGCTCAGGTCTAACTGGTGTTTATAGACAGATTTCTTCCTACGGGTAATGTACGCCCAAGGGCAACTAGCTTAAACTCCCCTTTTCCCAAAAACACACAAAGCTACTAAACAGGGTAATCAGCAATTTAGTGCGTACACAACACACAGGACACCACCGTGTCCATACTCACATATGGCAAAAAGTCTCTCTCTCTTGCAACAAACACAAGTCTGGTTTTATACAATGGGCTGTGTGATTCAACAAACGAGTAACAGGTGGTGCTATTCACAGGAATGTTCACTGATTGGTCCAATCAGCAGACACCTCAACGACCACCAATCAGGAACATACAGGACACCTGTGATTAGGGCAGAAAGAGTAGAAACACACAAAAACACAGGATACCTGTATCCGTAACAGTGTGTGTGTGTGTGTGTGTGTGTCTCTCCACATGATATGTTCCTGCTTGTGTTCTTAATGTACCGAATGAGAACATTTTCTTCACATGACCTCTTTGGTCCCCACATAATATGTGTCTTTACATTTCATTATCCAATTGCAAATCTGATTATCTGGAAACTTTGTATTATGTAGTGTTCGTAACTGAAGACATTGCTGCCCCCTCCTCACACACCACCATACAACCATACACTGAGGTGATTTGTGTGTGCGGTCAGCCATTACAAAGGCTCAGTGTGGCACTAATGACAGTGTGATGAGAATACTCTCCCTCCACCAATGAGCGGTGGAAACGTGGCGAAGGGACTCCGATGTTTCTCGAACGCATTGTGAAATCTTCCATTTCCTCTAACAGTATGGGTGCGTTTCATTACTGCACAGTAGCTTACAGACGCCCACAGAATGCAGAATTATGTGAAACTACAGAGCAGACAGCTGCAGATGCCACAGGCTGGACCAATGAGGGATGGTACAACATGAGTTGGAGGAGATAGAGGAGATGGTCTTCTACTCAGGATAAGATTTCTAGGAGTATGATTGGTCTGGGCATTTTAGTAAGTCACAGATCCTACTAATGTGGCCCTATTCTCTCCAGCTGTTCATCATGCTAGAGTATAAATCAGCCTGCATAATTATAACGGAATTGGAGCCTCAATTAAAGAGACTAGCTACCACCTGTGTGTGGGAGAGGATCAGGATAATTTAACTGGAAGACATACAGGTGAGAGAAAGTGAGTGGGAGAAAGCAGGTCAGTTTGAGACAGCAGGTCAGTTTGAGAGAGCAGGTGAGTGGGAGAGTAAGTTTATTTGTTAAGCATTATCTTTATTAAGGGAGTGTAGACTCAAGCTTTTACTCTTCCTGCCATGAAAGAGATTAGGTTGTGTGTCTGTGTGTGTGTGTGCGCGCGCGCAGTGTTTTTCGTAAGTACATGGAGTAGCCAGCCAAACAGAAAAAGTAGCTAGCCAGGGAGTTCCTTTCTGCAGATAAAAATGCAGAACTAGCTCTATTTTGGTGTCCCCTGGTACATTCTGATGTTTTAATTCCAACCAAAATACACAGCTAAATTATTGAATACTTTAACGACTTTACCTCCCAGATTGGTAAAATTAGTTGTGGTATTAAGTAGAAAGACATGACTACAATTAAAATGACTGAAAATGTATGAATTCAGTGTGTTAGTTGTTTTGGATATTGTCTAGGCCCATATTTAAGGTTTTACTGCAAGATATGAATTGCCACGATGTCTGTTCTTCAAATGATGTATGTTATTGGCTCTGCTGCTGTGGACACTTAGGGTAAGGGAAGCAACATGTAATTTTGTGATTTGGGTCAACTATCCCTTTAATAGTTTGGCCTGTCAATCAATCACTGTGGGTGGGATTGTAAGGGAAGAGGGCAGGATGTTTGTGAGTCACAGAGTTGGTAGGGATTCAGACCTGTCAATCTTTCACTGTGGGTGGGACTTTGAGTGAAGGCGTTAGATTTGTAATCTAGTCAGAAAAACAAGTCTAGTCTACCTTTTCAATATAATTTATTGTGGCAGAAACTAAATCTACTCTTTCAATTTAGTTTATTGTGGCAAAAACCTAAGAAAAGGGTTGTGTTCTGTCAAGTAAACATGGATTCCCTGTTGAGAAACAATATAGAATTGCAGGAAAATGGTTTTTAAAATGTAATAGTTTTCAGGGGGAGGACCCAAGACCCCCGCCAGATTGTGCACCCCCACTTTTATACAAAGTTAGGCGTCCATGAATAGACCTACAGATACGATTGAAGAATGAAGCAGGTGTTAAACATGGGCTTTGCTAGACAGAAAGCAGCAGTTGACTACTCCATTGTTGACACTAATCAAATCAGTAGTTCTATATCAGTAACCTTCAAAATACCATATAGCGTAAGTATTATGACATTAGCTTTTAAACCTTCAATCTGTTTTATTTTGTCATATTTTGGACCGGAATGAGGCTCTCTATCCACTACCTAATGTTCCTGCAGTGAGGATTCAACATCTTAATTTAATATTTTCATAATATATCTGCAGATAATCAACAAAAAGCATAAGTAGTCTACCAGTATGCAAATTAGGGAGCCAAATGAATGGCTCTCACCGATTCGGTTCCGTTCAACTAAATGAACCGTTCAAACAGAGCCGTTCGTTCTACTAAGCTGACATATGGAATTGTTTTAAGATGGATAATTTAGCTGTTTGATTTGGAATTTGGAATATATATAAAAATTGGCCTTTACTACTATAGCCCATTAAAACACATTCATGAATGGCAAAAAAGACAGTTACAAAATGTATCATAAGGAATAATGTTTTGAAGTGTCTGTCCTATACTGTATCTAGGAGATTTAAGAAAGCTCAGTAATTTTATGTATACATTTGACATATACTTAACTCTCTTTTTTGAGGGGCACAAAACTACTTCCATATTTCCAATAGTTTTTTTAACCGGTACCAGGTTACCTTCAGACGAGCCCCGGGACTCTTGTGGCGGTCATAGAACAAAACAGAGAATACCATAGTGGGGCCATATTAGTTTGTAGCCCACACAGTTTGGACGATACAGACGTTTTCGCGAGAAGACAGATTTTCGGGATGTCTCCTCGTCTGCCAAACAGCACTGTAGCTCTGCCACTTTCCACCTCAGATGCGGAAGCCTTCAATCGACTCTGGGGGATTTTAATGTCATAATAGACTCTGAAAGCTTTACTCTCTGTGAAACAAAAGTACAGGAGAGTGTGTACATCAATTAGCCCACATAATTATAACTGTGAGACTAAATAAATTGGAGCCTCAATTAAATAGACTAGCTACCACCTGTGTCAGGATCAGAAAATTTGGACTGGAAGACATACAGGTGAGAGTAAGGGAGTGGGAGAGAGCAGGTCAGATTGAGACAGCGGGTGAGTGGGAGAGGTTTATTTTTGGAAGTATATTAGGTGAGTGTGTGTAGACTCAGAAGTAGGGTTGCAAAGGGAGGGTATGTTACTGGAAACGTTCAAAGTTTACCTGTAAACTACTAGAAATCTGGTAACATTCAAGGATTTTATGTAATTTATCACAAGACATCTAGTGGCCCTTTTGGGTACTTCAGATTATCACAGGTGTCTGTAATTATCTATGGCCCTCTCAGTGGCCTAATCACATGTAAAATATATAAAATAATCAAATAAGATTTTTAAATAAAAAAATAGAATGACAAAACTGTAAAACATTATCTTGAATATAACCTTGTCGTGAACCAGGCTTCTCTAAAATGGGAAGCCTGGGGAAGTTCCATGGCAAAAATCAGCTAAAGAGGGGTCAGGACCCGGTGTAAATCAGTACTGCCTCACAATATGTCAAACCAATCAAATTCCTTGCTTGGGCGGAGCTTCAAAGGTGCTCACCAGATTAGTGCTGTAGGAGCAACAGTGCGTGATGACTAAACATTTTAACAAAACAAGCACTGGGGATAAAACATTTTAGAACATTTGCAGAGATGCACTAAAGCTGAAGCAAGAGGGGAGAAATGGTCTACAATGCTGGCCATATCAATATTTCTTGTATTTATGTTTCTGAAGGGCTATTTGGCTGTAAAAGTTAGCATAAGGGACAAGAAGTAGCAAGCCACAATGAGGTTCGTTTTGAGAAAAGTCAGCTAACCTTAAAAGCTACCTAGGTATAACTAACTAGCCAGCTACTTGCTTGTTCAATTTGTGTCACGATTATAAAGCAAACAAAATTTTAATAAAAACAGTATATTATTGACATAAAGGGTTAGCTGTGTTATCCCAGTCGCTAGCTTATCCAGGGTCAGTGATACATAGAGGTTTGCCTCATATACTGTTCACTGTCTACTGGTTTCATTTTAAATTGAGAACATATAGCTCAACATGTAAACAATGTGTGAGTTTAGCTATTCTCTGCTTCAGATAACAGATGCCCATAATGTCAGTAATGCCATTATACTGTAGGCATATGGCTGCATTGGCGATGCATGCCATATGATAAGCTGCTAAATGTATTCACATAGCTGATATACTGAGAGAGAGTGACAATCAAATACAACCGATTGGAGATCTTATAACTAGATAAAAAGGAAATGTTCATTTGTGAATACAACACAGAAACACAGACACATTAGAGACATAACCACTTCCCCTCTTTATTGCAGGTTTGTGATATGTGATTCATCAACATTGACACTAGTTTATTTTGAATAATAGTTTAACAATTAAAACAAGTTTAAACACTTCACTTCAAAGAATCAACACTTAATCTCTTCAAAATGTACAAATAAGATAACTTGTATATAAAGATTAGACATCATAGTCTAAATAACAATAGATCATTGAGTAGTAAAAAGAATGCTGTTATTACTAAAGCATTATTGCAGGTGAACAAAAAAAATACATACCAGCAGTGGCCAACCTTGCTTCACTGATCCCTGATCTACGGCGTGAGCAGACTTCTATTCGAGTCCAGCAATCACACATTTGATCATCAACTCATTAGAATGTGATAAGTTGAATCAGGTGTGTTATTGCTGGGTTGAAACAGAACCCTGCACACCCAGCAGACCTCCAACAGGGTTGGCCTGCTACAATTGTAATAGGTTTATACATTGTGTGTGATGTTTAACTGTATTTTTTCTTTACACAACATTTGCTGACATAGGTAGAC
Source organism: Coregonus clupeaformis (assembly GCF_020615455.1). Lineage (NCBI taxonomy): Eukaryota > Metazoa > Chordata > Actinopteri > Salmoniformes > Salmonidae > Coregonus > Coregonus clupeaformis. Next base: position 387,287 of record NW_025533569.1, on the reverse strand, counting down.
CGAAACACATATAACCCATGAAATATAGGATATACCCTTAGTCTCTTGGGACATTCATTTGGACTTCTCTCTTCATCTGCAACCAGGCATTCACAGCTTTACATATCTGAGGACAGAAAACATCACAAAGAAACAGGCTTCATTATACTCAAATTAGACAGCACTGAATAGCATGTTGCTATTATCTCTCTGTCCTGAAAATTTAACCCTTGTTAGATTCTAAATAAACAGAGTAAAAACTTGCGGACGACTAGTGAAGTTCAAACCAAGTTTATTCACCCACTGGGTCACACAGCTGCATAAGACAAAGACATATTCATACAAGCACTAGTATTTAAACCTACCTCATATGCTGAGTCTCCTCCTTACACATCTGGACAGCCAATACATCTCTGTTGTAAGACAGGACTTTAGTGATGACTGTTCTTCCTCACTTTATCTGACCTGACCTCGGCCCAAATTCCTCACTTCTCCCCAACTCACGGCTGTCCTGTTGACTTGTACCAGACTGTGGCCCTCCTCCTTTCCATAGGATACCTGATGTCTAACAATAACATGTTCTGACAGAATGTAAACGGTCTGGATTCCCCTCTCTCCCTCTGTGACATGATTAAGGATATTTCGAGTTTATAAGTCAGAACCCATCACCCTCTAGGAACTGGAACTGGAGAATATTTTCATGATGTCCTCCCACAAAATTACCTGCCCTATCCAGTAACCTACACTCTCCCTTTACTGACAGCTGGAGCTGCAATTTTACCCTCTACCATGGCTGTTATCTACAAATGTATTTTCAATGATTACGTCACGATAGCTAGCTAATAGGAAGTTAGCTAGCTGATGACATTTAATTAACTTAGCTAAACAGTTTATGAAGTTAGCTAGCTAGCTAGCAGCTCAGTTGAGTTAGCCTACAAAGTGGCCTACTGTAGCCAGCTCGCTAACTAGCTAATAATACATTGTCTTTTAACATTTAGAAAATGTATTTACTTACTTAAATAGGTTCTCCCACTGCCTCCATTTTTGGGGTCCTTACAAAAGCCAAATAATGGGCAATCTTCACGATATCTTTGGTGGTAGTAAAGCACAGCCAGCAGCCATGTGGATGAATGGAGACATGGAAAAAAAAAGTGTGCTTGTCACTAGAGCGGTTTAGAACGTGTTGTGACGTTTGACTTCACCAGCGTAATCCACTTAAAATGTCAATAAATATTAATTGCAGACTGTCGGCCGTACTTAATAAATTGAAAACTAGCGCTTGAAACTAGCATAGGCAACAACTACCCACATGGGAAACAGTGACTCACATAACACACAGCACCCCTTCTACAGGCATGTGGGGCGTTGGTTCTTGAAATGTAACGTCCAATCGAAATCTTGCCACTGGGAGCCAGTGGACCATTCAAACCATTTATGCAATACAAAATTCTCCAGACCTCCAAGGGAGGCGTGACAACGACTTGATTTTGGAGGTATGGCAACGCGAGACTATCCTGAATATAAAACATAAACTTAGTGAATACCATTGGTGTTTAATATGAGGGTTTTAGCATGGAATATCCTTTATATATATATATTTTTTAAAATTCACACTTTTATTTATTTTACTATGTCAATATGTTTTTGTTGTAAATGTTTTGTTGCCAAAAGAGAGAGAGAGAGAGAGAGAGAGAGAGAGAGAGAGGAGAGAGAGAGAGAGATTTACATCGATGAATACTCTGTTAAAACCCATGCAGAACATCTGCTCAGCTCCTGATTGCTTTATGTGGTGTCTCCGAGCGAGGAATGTATCCCAGATTCCACCAGGACCATTAGCCTGACAAGCACTAGTGAGCAATGTGGCCCTGGCTCATTCCCTTCATTCTCTAAAAGCTTCCATATATTTAGCCTGAATATATTTGGATCAGCAGCAGTGGTCACAAACACACACACTCGACAGCCATAAGGCTCCCTCCTCAGCTCATTCTATTAATGGTTGACATCTTTATAATCACCAGACTCCCTCCCTTATCTCTCTCCCCTTCCCCTGCCCCCTGTTTCAAGCTGATACATCTGGGAGGGCTTAATGAATTGGGATATTTTGGAGAGGCTCAGCTCCTTTCTTGCATCATTAGTTTTCATAAAGTCTCAATCTGATCCGGGCTCTCATAGAGCAGAGCAACGTGTGAAGTTCAAACCGGGCTGCACCTTCACTTCAGTTACGGTTTGAGTTTTGAATTATCGTGTTAGTTTCTGTACTGATTCTGTGGATTAATAACATCGGCAACCAATCATGAGCTTGAATCAGCCAGATGATACCTGCTGCCCCATGTGGAGTTAAAATATGTACTGTGTCTGCCTTCAGTCCTACTGTCCTCCAGGCTTATGTTTCTCTAGGTAGCATGTTCCTTCAGAGAGTGAAAACTTGTCAAGCAATGATGATAACTCTCAAACATCTACAGCAATGGGGATTGCTCATTAAAAAACCTTCACCATGCAGTTATAAGCCAGGGTTTATTTTTTAGCATGAACTGAACAGGCAGGCATTCTGTATTATTAAAGTGAATGCCTTTAGTGAGGCAGGATGACAAGTGGCTCGCTAAATGGGGTCAGGTTGTGGTGGGTTTTGTAGTTTAAATGGGGTCAGGATGCTCAGCAGTTTGTAGTTCCTCTCATGAGTGCCCGCCAGCTACATAGACCCCTCTCTCTCTCTCTCTCTCTCTCTCTCTCGCTCACTCTCTCTCTCTCTCTCTCTCTCTCTCTCACTCTCTCTCTCTTACTCTCTCTCTCTCTCTCTCCGCTCTCTCTCTCTCTCTCTCTCTCTCTCTCCTCACTCTCTCTCACTCTCTCTCTCTCTCTCTCTCCTCACTCTCTCTCTCTCTCTCTCACTCTCTCTCCCGCTCTCTCTCTCTCTCTCTCTCACTCTCTCTCTCTCTCTCCCTCTCTCTCTCTCTCTCGCTCTCTCTCAGTATAATAAAGCACCAAGAGGGTAAACTCTGCTCACTTCCAACACTCTCACAATGGAGGCCAGATAGATACCGTAGTATCTGTGCCTCCAGCACAACTGGCCATGGATGGGAAATGTAATGTAGGTATTGCAAGTAGCAGGTGTGATAGAATCAGTTAAGGTCTGTGATAAATGTACTTAATTCAACCTCTATGTAGCCAGGTAAGTCAATATTACAAATTATTGCTTGTTCCATCTGCATTTGAATGACTAGTTGTTTTCTCTTGAGAATTGATTCCTTGTGTTTCGATGTTGATTAATAAGAATAATCACTCCCCTACACACTTACAGAGGAAGTGCATTTGAGAAAGTTGCTCAATATTGGTCAATCCTTTCCCCATCGAAATTCTAGATGGGTGACAATATTGTTTTCAAAAGGTTTTGGTTCATTGGAATGACAGAAATAAACTTTTTGGTTTATTGGAATTTGGAAAGAAATTAGGACGCTAGTTTGAAACGTGTGTCTTGCATGCCACCAATATGAGCCAGAGATATTTCCTTTATCAGTATGAGTACTGGCTCTTGAAAGGACTCGTGCACTGACAAAAAACAGAGATGATTTATTCAAATTTAGACCACGTTTTACTACACAAACCTAAACCCATGAAGAAACATTTAAGGTGGTATCATTCCCTCTTGATGAATAGCTGGCAGTCACTAGGATATGCTGCCAATGGGGACTGTTGTTATTTTGTCAATGTGTTGACATAATGATGAGTAGAGCTGTATTCTATGATAGATCCACCGTAGCCTGTCTAGGGAGGCTCTCATAGGTCATGTCTCTGTTAGATATATCACTGGACAGATACAGAGCAGAGTGTGACCCGGAAAGCATTAAGTCACCTGGCTGCAGACCATGGTTCTATCTTTCTCTATCTCTCTTTTATTTATTTCTCTCTCCCCCTCTATCTCTCTCTCTGACCCTCTGTCCCTTTCTGTACCTCTTTTTCCAGTCCTCTAATTCTCCCTGTCAGAGGTTGTCTCTCTCCAGCTTGGCCAGCGTGGGGAGCAATTAACCGTAAACGGCCTCCCCAGGGGGTGAGGGCCTGACCCCTAGCCCTGTGCCAAACCCTGGCTGAACCACACTGAGCCGTGCCAAACCCAGACACAAGCGGGCTGAGAACAGCGAGCTGACAGAGAACACATTCCCCTAACTCCTGTCTACAGACAGGTCTTAAGCTAGTTGGGCTTTGGGTGGCTGCCACCACATCCACGTTGCCCATCCCAATCCCACTAAATCCACCTCCCATCCCTCCTCCACCCCCTTGCCATGCCACTCTTCTGCCCGCTGAGCCTTTTGTTTGCCTGGTATCCGCCTAGCCCACGTTCTGTTTGCAAAGCGGGCACCAGTGTTTTAGCCGCCACAATTGTTTTATTTTAACCAACTGGCAGTTTTCTGGTGGCCTGTCAAGTTGGCTTTGTGAGTTGGGCAGAGATATTTCTGTTTGTGAAAACGAAGAGCTCAGAAAGCCTAATGCCTGCCTGCCTTGGCCCACAACACTGTTACTATGATTTTCAAAGAGGGACAGTACAGCCAGAGGCAAGCACATTCTGAGATGTAATGGGGTAGAGAGCTAGCCAATATGTTCATTGCATTCTGTGTGTGTGTGCGTGCTCAGATCTGGAATCCAAATCCCTCTCAGTGCACAGACACCAAAAAACATCTCAAGTACTAAAAGGAGATTATACATAAAGTGTTGTACTCATACTGTAGCCAGTGAAATGTAATACTGTACATAGCACTGATTCAATAAGTTGTCTCTAGTCGTCATCACAAAGCTAAAGTACATAGGCCTACTTTTAGAGGATTTCACAGATAGAAAGGCCATTAGTGAGTGATTATTTGGAGCTCTGCGCAGTAGTCAGGATGGTTTTGAGTGCTGACTCTGGAGGTCCATTTGGCCAGCCTGAAGGGTCCGCATCAGGAGCTACAACGTTCACGGATAAAACCTGGATTATTTCGGAAACTCATACATCTTGGCAGAAGCTGGCTTTGATAACACCAGTGCCCAATAGATGCCCACTGAAATCCAAGACTAGCAGGTACTGAGGGGAAGGCCGGCCAAGCGCTAGAGGTCACAGCTATATCCCATCCCTCTGTTCCAAACACATCACAGTGTGAACCAAATGCAGTGAGTGTGTGTGTGGGCCGAGTGTGTTAGACTATCTTTTCTGTCAGGCAATGGGCATTTAGTGGGAATGTGTGAGTTCCTCTGCCAGTGTGTGAGATGAGAGATGGTGTACCGCAGATAGAGTTCAAGCTAATTCAAATTCCAATTAATCCAAAACATTGGACGTTTTCAGTGAGGGTTAGATCTGCAGTCTCGGGGGGGCAATTTCTCCTGTATTATCATTAATCAGTGCTGTTAATACCTTATTTTGTATGTATGTATGTGGTTGTGTGCCCATGCTTTCTGCATCCTTGTGTGTGTGTTTATTTGTTTGTGTGTCCTTGTGCGTGCTTGTGACTATGTTTCTGTCTGTGAATGTGTTTGTGTGTCAATGCCTTGTGCATTATTCATTAGGGTTGGGAGATATTATGATAGTATCGGATTTCGAAGATGATTGACAGCCATTGTCAATGGTGAAGACATCGTGATGTGACAGAAGATGTATAGCCTATTTCTACTTGACTGGCACCACGCAGTAAAGAGCTGACCAGGCAGTACACAGCAGGGCCATGCTAAGTGGCCTATTCATTTGCTATAGCCTGCATAACCTATTTCAACAAATATACTATAAACAATTTACAGACTGCAAGAACACAATGTAGACAGAGCTAAGATTTTCACCAAAGCAGCACAAAATGTCCAGTCAGATTTTTTTCTCTCAGTGTTGGATGATCTGGGCCCTATAGCCGAAGCCTGTTTTATTTTTTATAGCGGACACTCCGGTGTGTAATTATTTTAAAAGCCAATTTTTTGAATATTACTTTTATGCATGCTGGCTTTCTCCCGCCATGTCCCGCTGCTCTACTTTATGATCAAACAATGAATTTATCTAACAGAGTTGATAAGCATGATAGGCCTAAGGCATTAATGAGAGGTAGAACAAACAATAGCATGATAGAAAAATTAAGGAGTTTGAACAAACCTTAGAGTTGAGCAAAGCTTAGTCTATTGTGAAATGATGCACGCATCCCTCCTCCTTGCCATTGTGAACCAAACGGCCAAAAGCCAAATTCTACAAATTAAATTAGCCTATCAAAAGCATAAAGACAAGATTAAGTTATGAAGAGTATTTCCCAAATAGGATATTCTAATAAAGTGTGTAATGTCAGAAAGTTGCAGCTTTCAAATGGAAACAATTGTGAAGTCAGTCTATAGGTGATTCTCTATCACAGCTTTATTTTGAATGACAAATATTACAGGCAACAAGAAGTGAAATTGAGTAAACAATCAAGATAAAACTTACAGCTGAGCAAAGCTTTTGAAAGAAACGATGTGTAGAGTTGGCCTATTTCCATAGCCTATTATTAGCAATATATAGAAGCTACCTACAATATATAGAAGCCTAGGCCTAGAGAGGAAGATTAGGCAAAAATCTGAAAAATTGAAAAATATCCATCCAGTTCTGGGGACAGCAGTTGCGTGCTGTGCAGTCAGGCCCTGAATGATTTATAACCCATCACACTACACGAGGCTGTCTTGCGCGTCGGCACACACAGACACAAATTTTTTTAGTGCCACAGCTCCAACAGAGAGGAATAAGCGAGCTCGCGCTAGCGGCCGTTTTTAGCTGTCTTTTAAATTAAATGTTGTACTTTTGTTTTTCTCCAATGTTTTATTTAATTTAATTTGGCCATTAGAGGGCAATACCATCGTATATAAAACATGTTTATGGTTACTTAATCATAATAGGACAAAGGTTGACATTGCCCAACCCTACCATGTATCATACTGTGGTGTGTGGGTTTGTTTGTGTGTTTCCTTGTGCATGTTTGGGCCTATGTGTGTCTGTCCATGTGTGTTGAGTCTCTCAGAATTCTGCTCAACCGAGCCTGCCAAAATGCAGCTTCTACTGCCATGTCAGAAGTGAAGTGAATAGACAGATGGTGGACAGTGATTGGCTAACATAATGTAGGAAGTGTTCCAAAGACCGACATAAAAAGCCCAGAGTAGCAGAGGGAGATGGGTGTGGGCATGGATAAAAGATTATTGGTATGACACCATATGCCCGCCTCTGATGTTTATCCCACCATCGCTGCACCGGGACCAAGCACCTTCAGAAAGTATTTACACCATTTGACTTTTTCCACATTTTGTTGTGTTACAGCCTGAATTTAAAATGTATTACATTGATATTTTGTGTCACTGGCCTACACACAATACCCCATCATGTCAAAGTGGAATTATGTTTATTTTTCTATGTTTACAAATTAATAAAATAATAACATCTGTAATGTCTTGAGTCCATAAGTATTCAACCCCTTTGGTGTGGCAAGCCTAAGTAAATTAAGGAGTAAAAATGTGCTTAACAAGTCACATACAGTGGGGAAAAAAAGTCTTTAGTCAGCCACCAATTGTGCAAGTTCTCCCACTTAAAAAGATGAGAGAGGCCTGTAATTTTCATCATAGGTACACGTCAACTATGACAGAAAAAATGAGAATTTTTTTCTCCAGAAAATCACATTGTAGGATTTTTAATGAATTTATTTGCAAATTATGGTGGAAAATAAGTATTTGGTCAATAACAAAAGTTTCTCAATACTTTGTTATATACCCTTTGTTGGCAATGACACAGGTCAAACGTTTTCTGTAAGTCTTCACAAGATTTTCACACACTGTTGCTGGTATTTTGGCTCATTCCTCCATGCAGATCTCCTCTAGAGCAGTGATGTTTTGGGGCTGTCGCTGGGCAACACGGACTTTCAACTCCCTCCAAAGATTTTCTATGGGGTTGAGATCTGGAGACTGGCTAGGCCACTCCAGGACCTTGAAATGCTTCTTACAAAGCCACTCCTTCGTGTGTTTGGGATCATTGTCATGCTGAAAGACCCAGCCACGTTTCATCTTCAATGCCCTTGCTGATGGAAGGAGGTTTTCACTCAAAATCTCACGATACATGGCCCCATTCATTCGTTCCTTTACACAGATCAGTTGTCCTGGTCCCTTTGCAGAAAAACAGCCCCAAAGCATGATGTTTCCACCCCCATGCTTCACATTTACGTTTAAATTTACGTCATTTAGCAGACGCTCTTATCCAGAGCGACTTACAAACCGGTGCATTCACCTTATAGCCAGTGGGACAACCACTTTCCAATGTTTTTATTATGTTATTTTTTTCTTTATTTTATTTGTCTTTTTTAAATGTTATATTTTTTCTCTTTTATTTATTATTTATTATTCATTTATTTATTTTTTTGGGGGGGTAGAAGGATTACTTTATCCTATCCCAGGTATTCCTTAAAAAGGTGGGGTTTCAAATGTCTCCGGAAGGTGGTGAGTGACGCCGCTGTCCTGGCGTCGTGAGGGAGCTTGTTCCACCATTGGGGTGCCAGAGCGGCGAACAGTTTTGACTGGGCTGAGCGGGAACTGTGCTTCAGCAGAGGTAGGGGAGCCAGCAGGCCAGAGGTGGATGAACGCAATGCCCTCGTTTGGGTGTAGGGACTGATCAGAGCCTGAAGGTACGGAGGTGCCGTTCACCTCACAGCTCCGTAGGCAAGCACCATGGTTTTGTAGCAGATGCGAGCTTCAGCTGGAAGCCAGTGGAGTGTGCGGAGGAGCGGGGTGACGTGAGAGAACTTGGGAAGGTTGAACACAAGACGGGCTGCGGCATTCTGGATGAGATGTAGGGGTTTAATGGCACAGGCAGGGAGCCCAGCCAACAGCGAGTTGCAGTAATCCAGACGGGAGATGACAAGTGCCTGGATTAGGACCTGTGCCGCTTCCTGTGTAAGGCAGGGTCGTACTCTCCGAATGTTGTAGAGCATGAACCTACAGGATCGGGTCACCGCCTTGATGTTAGCGGAGAACGACAGGGTGTTGTCCAGGGTCACGCCAAGGCTCTTCACACTCTGGGAGGAGGACACAACGGAGTTGTCAACCGTGATAGCGAGATCATGGAACGGGCAGTCCTTCCCCGGTAGGAAGAGCAGCTCCGTCTTGCCAGGGTTCAGCTTGAGGTGGTGATCCGTCATCCATACTGATATGTCTGCCAGACATGCAGAGATGCGATTCGCCACCTGGTTATCAGAAGGGGGAAAGGAGAAGATTAGTTGTGTGTCGTCTGCGTAGCAATGATAGGAGAGGCCATGTGAGGATATGACAGAGCCAAGTGACTTGGTGTATAGCGAGAATAGGAGAGGGCCTAGAACTGAGCCCTGGGGACACCAGTGGTGAGAGCACAGCTTCTCGCCACGCCACTTGGTAGGAGCGACCGGTCAGGTAGGACGCAATCCAAGAGTGAGCCGCGCCGGAGATGCCCAGCTCGGAGAGGGTGGAGAGGAGGATCTGATGGTTCACAGTATCAAAGGCAGCAGACAGGTCTAGAAGGACAAGAGCAGAGGAGAGAGAGTAAGCTTTAGCAGTGCGGAGAGCCTCCGTGACACAGAGAAGAGCAGTCTCAGTTGAATGACCAGTCTTGAAACCTGACTGGTTTGGATCAAGAAGGTCATTCTGAGAGAGATAGCAAGAGAGTTGGTTAAAGACGGCACGCTCAATAGTTTTGGAGAGAAAAGAAAGAAGGGATACTGGTCTGTAGTTGTTGACATCAGAGGGATCAAGTGTTGGTTTTTTGAGAAGGGTGCAACTCTCGCGAAGACGGAAGGGACATAGCCAGCGGTCAAGGATGAGTTGATCAGCGAGGTGAGTTAAGGGAGAAGGTCACCGGAGATGGTCTGGAGAAGAGAGGAGGGGATAGGGTCAAGCGGGCAGGTTGTTGGGCGGCCGGCCGTCACAAGTCGCAAGATTTTATCTGGAGAGAGAGGGGAGAAAGAAGTCAAAGCATAGGGTAGGGCAGTGTGAGCAGGACCAGCAGTGTCATTTGACTTAACAAACGAGGATCGGATGTCGTCAACCCTCTTTTCAAAATGGTTGACGAAGTCATCCACAGAGAGGGAGGAGGGGGGGGGGGAAGGGGAGGAGGATTCAGCAGGGAGGAGAAGGTGGCAAAGAGCTTCCTAGGGTTAGAGGCAGATGCTTGGAATTTAGAGTGGTAGAAAGTGGCCTTAGCAGCAGAAACAGATGAAGAAAATGTAGAGAGGAGGGAGTGAAAAGAAGCCAGGTCCGCAGGGAGTCTAGTTTTCCTCCATTTCCGCTCGGCTGCCCGGAGCCCTGTTCTGTGAGCTCGCAATGAGTCATCAAGCCACGGAGCTGGAGGGGAGGACCGAGCCGGCCGGGAGGATAGGGGACATAGAGAGTCAAAGGATGCAGAAAGGGAGGAGAGGAGGGTTGAGGAGGCAGAATCAGGAGATTGGAGGCAGAAGGATTGAGCAGAGGGAAGAGATGATAGGATGGAAGAGGAGAGAGTAGCGGGCGAGAGAGAGCGAAGGTTGCGACGGCGCATTACCATCTGAGTAGGGGCAGAGTGAGTAGTGTTGGAGGAGAGCGAGAGAGAAAAGGATACAAAGTAGTGGTCGGAGACATGGAGGGGAGTTGCAGTGAGATTAGTAGAAGAACAGCATCTAGTAAAGATGAGGTCAAGCGTATTGCCTGCCTTGTGAGTAGGGGGGGACGGTGAGAGGGGTGAGGTCAAAAGAGGAGAGGAGTGGAAAGAAGGAGGCAGAGAGAAATGAGTCAAAGGTAGACGTAGGGAGGTTGAAGTCCCCCAGAACTGTGAGGGGTGAGCCATCCTCAGGAAAGGAACTTATCAAGGCATCAAGCTCATTGATGAACTCTCCAAGGGAACCTGGAGGGCGATAGATGACAAGGATATTAATCTTAAATGGGCTAGTGACTGTGACAGCATGGAATTCAAATGAGGAGATAGACAGATGGGTCAGGAGAAAAATAGAGAATGTCCACTTGGGAGAGATGAGGATTCCTGTGCCACCACCCCGCTGACCAGATGCTCTCGGGGTATGCGAGAACACATGGTCAGACGAGGAGAGAGCAGTAGGAGTAGCAGTGTTTTCAGTGGTAATCCATGTTTCCGTCAGCGCCAAGAAGTCGAGGGACTGGAGGGTAGCATAGGCTGAGATGAACTCTGCCTTGTTGGCAGCAGAACGGCAGTTCCAGAGGCTGCCTGAAACCCGGAACTCCACGTGGGTGGTGCGTGCAGGGACCACCAGGTTAGAGAGGCAGCAGCCACGCGGTGTGAGGCGTTTGAATAGCCTGTGCGGAGAGGAGAGAACAGGGATAGACAGAGGCATAGTTGACAGGCTGCAGAAAATGGCTACAATAATGCAAAGGAGATCGGAATGAAATGAACTAAACATCTGGGAAAGGAGAGAGCGGGGCCTCCCTCACCACAACACCCAAATATAACTCTCCCAACTTCCACCTCAGAAACTATAATTGTTGTAAACTACAGCGGTTCAATGTTTTCTAGGAATAGACTAACTTAGTTTATTCAGCTAGCTAACTAGGTACAGTATTCTTCCTGAAATACATGAACTGTGCAACATTTTACTAACCATATTTTACACTGCATTTACAAATGTTGGAACTCCAGTTAGTGTACAGAACATGGAATTATGGGGTGTATTCGTTACGTCTTGCAACGGAAACCGTTTACCGTTTAAGAACCAAACGGAAGAAAACAGAGCAAACGAAACGGGGAGGGACCTAGCACCTATCTACTTCAATTTGTCCAATAGAAACTCTCGTTTTCCATTTTGCCACAGTAGGTATGGTGTTCTTTGGATGCAACTCAGCATTCTTTGTCCTCCAAACACGACGAGTTGAGTTTTTACCAAAAAGTTATATTTTGGTTTCATCTGACCATATGACATTCTCCCAATCCTCTTCTGGATCATCCAAATGCACTCTAGCAAACTTCAGAGTCCCTGGCGGCGTAGTTTGTTACTGATGGTAGGCTTTTTTACTTTGGTCCCAGCTCTCTGCAGGTCATTCACTAGGTCCCCCCGTGTGGTTCTGGGATTTTTGCTCACCGTTCTTGTGATCATTTTGACCCCACGGGGTGAGATCTTGCGTGGAGCCCCAGATCGAGGGAGATTATCAGTGGTCTTGTATGTCTTCCATTTCCTAATAATTGCTCCCACAGTTGATTTCTTCAAACCAAGCTGCTTACTGATTGCAGATTCAGTCTTCCCAGCCTGGTGCAGGTCTACAATTTTGTTTCTGGTGTCCTTTGACAGCTCTTTGGTCTTGGCCATAGTGGAGTTTGGAGTGTGACTGTTTGAGGTTGTGGACAGGTGTCTTTTATACTGATAACAAGTTCAACCAGGTGCCATTAATACAGGTAATGAGTGGAGGACAGAGGAGCCTCTTAAAGAAGAAGTTACAGGTCTGTGAGAGCCAGAAATCTTGCTTGTTTGTAGGTGACCAAATACTTATTTTCCACCATAATTTGCAAATAAATTCATAAAAAATCCTACAATTTGATTTTCTGGAAAAAAAAATCTCAATTTGTCTGTCATAGTTGACGTGTACCTATGATGAAAATTACAGGCCTCTCTCATCTTTTTAAGTGGGAGAACTTGCACAATTGGTGGCTGACTAAATACTGTTTTTCCCCACTGTATGTTGCATGGACTCACTCTGTGTTTAATAATAGTGTTTAACATGATTTTTGAATGACTACCTCATCTCTGTACCCCACGCATACAATTATCTGTAAGGTCCTTCAGTAGAGCAGTGAATTTCAAACCCAGATTCAACCACAAAGACAAGGAGGTTTTCCAATGCTTCGCAAAGAAGGGCATCTGTTGGTAGATTGGTAAACATAAAAAAGCAGACATTAAATATCCCTTTGAGCATGGTGAAGTTATAAATTACACTTTGGATGGTGTATCAATACACCCAGTCACTACAAAAATATAGGCGTCCTTCCTAACTCAGTTACCGGAGAGGAAGGAAACTGCTCAGGGATTTCACCATGAAGCCAATGGTGACTTTAAAACAGTTAGAGTTTATTGCTGTGACAGGAGAAAACTGAGGATGGATCAACAACATTGTAGTTACTCCACAATATGAACATAATTGACAGAGTGAAAAGAAGGAAGCCTGTACAGAATAAAATATTCCAAACCATGCATCCTCTTTGCAGTAAGGCACTAAAGTAAAACTGCAAATAATGTGCAAAAAAAAAGAAATTCACTTCATGTCCTGAATACAAAGCGTTATGGTTGGGGCACTGAGTACCACTCTTCATATTTTCAAGCATGGTGGTGGCTGCATCATCGGCAAGGAGTAGGGAATTTTTTAGGATAAAAAGAAACAGAATAGAGCTAAGCGCATGCAAAATCCTAGAGGAAAACCTGGTTCAGTCTGCTTTCCAAAATACATAATAACCTAAAACACAATGCCAAATATACGCTGGAGTTGCTTACCAAACGACATTAAATGTTCCTGAGTGGACTAGTTCGTTTTTACTTAAATCGGCTTGAAAATCTATGGCAAAACTTGAAAATGGCTGTCTAGCATTGATCAACAACGAACTTGACAGAGCTTGAATAATTTTTTTAACGATAATGTGCAAATATTGTACAATCCAAGTGTGCAACACTCTTATAGACTTACCCAGAAAGACTCACAGCTGTAATCACTGCGAAAGTTGATTCTATCATGTATTGACTCAGGGATGTGAATACTTATGTAAATTAGATATTTCTGCATTTCATTTTCAAATAAATTAGCAAACATTTCTGAAAAACATGTTTTCACCTTGTCATCATCGGGTATTGTGTGTAGATGGGTGAGAAAATAAATATATTTAATCAATTTTGAATTCATGTCGAAACTCAACAAAATGTGGAACAGGTCAAGGGGTATGAATACTTTCTGAAGCCACTGTAAGTTTTTCCCTCACCTCTCAGTATGATGAGCGGAGGTATTACTCACTCTCTCCATCCCTTCTCCATTGCCTATATTTTGCTTGACATACTTGAAGTGCATCCACAAGATCTAGGGTATGTTCAAATGGGAGTAATGTTCAAGACCTTTGCACATTGCTATGCAGTGCTTAGACTGATCATTGTCAGTCATGTGCGCCTGCCTATACATTGCATTTCTATATTTGAGGCTTCAAAGTGAGAAGTTCAGTACTGCTCTAGATTCGATTGGCTAGCTTGCTCATTTGCTTTCAATTGTGTGTTTTTCTCAACTACATGAGTCACTTAACTTCATCAGGACTATTTAGGTATCTCTCATTTGTCATCTATTTCTCGGAAGAGAGGAGAACAGGAAAGCTCTCAGCTGCTACGCACATCAAATGTCTGTCAGAGGCCAAGCCTCTTGTCATCTCTGAAGCGTATACCAAACACATGCTCACTAACAATCACATTTTTGGAAGCAAATCTCAAAACCGGGAAACGCTTTGATCCTGTTTATCTTCTCAGCCGGTTGACAGCCATTGCCACTGCAGAGGAGGAACGGAAAAACACGGAAAAACTGAGAATCCACTGATGACAACAACAACAACAGTAGACAGAAACAAGGAGGAAAAATCCTGTAGATATATATATTCACCAGAAACAGCTCTGAGATATTCAGCCGAGCTGGGGCGACAACTGTTCGCTGCAACAGCCGGATACTGAAATCCCCACAGTTGTTAGACTGTTACAGTGGGAGATCCAAAGTGATGAGCTGTCACAGACCATGCTTCCCCTATAGAATTTGCATGCAGTAAACGCCTTTAAATTGCCACCGCTGAGTCACATCGCTCCTCTAACTCCCATACTATTCCGGTGTTCCAGAAGTCCACTCCCAGGCTAGCAGTATAAGGAAGTAGCATTTCCCTGGATTAGCATTTCGGAGATGCCATTGTCGTTTTCTTCCCTTTAAGATCTTCATAACTTCAAGTATTGCTAAATACAATAAACGTGTGTAAAATGGCTGTGGCGTATTTTATTCATGAGATGGTCTGATGTTTTCCCTATGTAAATGAGGCCTTGGCTCTAAGGGCCCCATCAGCCCCATCCAGACAATCTCCATATTATTTGGCTGGTTGGGTCTTTCCCTCCGATGGATCCCCAAAGAGGGCAGCGTCTCGCAGGCACAGGTCACACATAGCGAGCATACAGGGCTTGATTGACAGCCTGAACCCCTTGTGGAAAATCACACAGTACAACGCTCACATAAACATTCATATACTGCAGACCACACTCACACAAAGGCAGATATAGTCACTCACAAGCTAGTCTGCGAACACATGCACATGCGCACACACGCTTGCACGTGCACAAACTGTGGTCTCTGCATAGAGACGCTGGTCTGACAGCTTTGCCTTGATGTTGTGAAATCCTCTGCAGATGTGATGAGGAGCTTTCACAGCCAGAACATACTGTATCATAAGCAATGCCATTATCATATCTACCAAAAAATACAAAAATAAAATATTAATTCTATATGGACTAAAACCAAATGGCTTCAAATGTCAGTTATTGTAATAGCTGTTTATGTGCAGTGAGTTGATTCAATATTGTAGCAGTGACGTACAGGTAACTGCCAAAATAAAGGAAACACCAACATAAAGTGTCTTAATAGGGTGTTGGGCCACCACATGCCAGAACAGCTTCTATGCACCTTGGCATAGATTCTACAAGTGCCTGGAACTCTATTGGAGGGCTGCGATGTAATGAATACTCGGACAGAGTGGTAAGATCCAATCGCAGAATTGCGATGTTTTATTAAAGTACAGACAAGGGAATTGCTTAATCGTGGTCGGGCGAGCTGTGGTCAAAACCGGGCAAGGCAGAGACAGGCAGAGGTACAAAGGGAGCGGGCGTAGTCGTAGTCGAGGGCACGGGCACAGGATCAGAGTACGGTAATCACTGGGAGAAACAAGCAGAGGATTAAGCAATTCGGGGAGTCAAACAACGAAGCACAGGTCTGATACACTGGTAATCAAAATAACAAACTCTCTCTCTCTCTGAACAAAAACGCTTAGCAAGTCACGATGGAACAATACCTCGCACCGACTGAACTTCTGAGCACACCTTATATCCTAACTCTAATTACTGACAGGTGTGCTCAGAACTCAGGTGAAACAGATCGAGTCTGATGACTCACCCTCTCTGTAGATCGGGGGAGTGTCAGACTCTGTCTAGACCCAGCCAAACCCCGATCCCTTATAGTATCCCCCTCCCCAGGGCCGGCTCCTGACGGCCTTCTTCCTCTACCGGGTGGTCTTCCTCTGGGTCGGGGTCCTGGATGATCTGGGTGTTCAGCGTGGAAAGTGGCCTTGAGAGCGGAATCCAGTATGCCTTTAGCAGGGATCCAGGACCGTTCCTCAGGTCCATATCCCTCCCAGTCCACGAGATATTCGATTCCCCCTCGTCTCCGTCTTGAATCCAGTATCTCGTGGACTGTATAGGTGGTGTCCTGTTCATCCTCCAAAGGTGGTGTAGTAGGTTGTTGAGCGATTGGGGGGTACATCGGGCTATAGTGGACAGGTTTCAACAGAGAGACGTGGAACGTAGGGGCTATCCTGTAGTGTCGAGGGAGTAACAGACGGTAGGTGACAGGGTTAATACGTCTCAGTACCTTGAAAGGCCCGATGTACCTGGGTTGGAGCTTCTTGCAGCTCCGTCGGAGACGCAGGTCCCGGGTAGACAGCCACACTTGTTGCCCGGGTTGATAAGTGGGAGTAGGTCTCCGGCGTCGGTCGGCGTAGGTCTTTTGCTGTTGTGAGGCCTGACTGAGATGTTGATGGGCCGTCTTGCCGACGTTGTTGTCTCACCGAGCTTTGTAAGGGTGACCGTCCCAGTTGCATGGGTTCCTCCTCAGATTCTCTCCTCCGCTCTGTCGATTGCTTAGGACCAGTGACCGAGGGCTCCCGGACTGCGGATACCTTGTGTTGCACTAACAAATTATCAATAGAGATGGCTATGTTGATAAACTGATGCAGCGCAGTGATATCTCCCCGACAAGCCAACTCAGTCTGCACTTCTTTGCGCAGCCCTCTTCGGAAAACGGTGAGCAAAGCAGTCTCGCTCCATCCGCTACCGGCTGCTATTGTACGGAACTCTAATGCGTAGTCGGCTACTGTGCGACGGCCCTGCTGAAGTTCGCATAGTTGGACTCCCACACTACGCCCAGATACTGGGTGGTCGAACACCTCTCGGAACAGTTTCTTAAACTGAACTTCCGCATTCAACTTGGGGACCTCAGCTGCCCACAGCGCAGTAGCCCAATCCAGTGCTCTTCCCGTTAGCAGAGAAATCATGAAATCCACCCTGCTACGGTCATCGGGAAACATAGTACGATTATAGGACGTATACAGGGACGTCTGGAGTAGAAACCCCTGACATTTGCCAGGTTCCCCGTCGTACTTTGTCGGTAGAGAAATCGGAGGTGCATGACGAGGACTGACCGTGCTCGGGGTGGTGCCTTCAGCCGCACCAGCGTTGAGTAGCTGCAGGAGATCATCCATCCGTTTCTCCTGTATCTCCCATCGCCTCTGTAATTCCGCTGGATCCATGGTTGGGGCGAGGTATTCTGTAATGAATACTCGGACAGAGTGGTAAGATCCAATCGCAGAATTGCGATGTTTTATTAAAGTACAGACAAGGGAATTGCTTAATCGTGGTCGGGCGAGCTGTGATCAAAACCGGGCAAGGCAGAGACAGGCAGAGGTACAAAGGGAGCGGGCGTAGTCGTAGTCGAGGGCACGGGCACAGGATCAGAGTACGGTAATCACTGGGAGAAACAAGCAGAGGATTAAGCAATTCGGGGAGTCAAACAACGAAGCACAGGTCTGATACACTGGTAATCAAAATAACAAACTCTCTCTCTCTCTGAACAAAAACGCTTAGCAAGTCACGATGGAACAATACCTCGCACCGACTGAACTTCTGAACACACCTTATATCCTAACTCTAATTACTGACAGGTGTGCTCAGAACTCAGGTGAAACAGATCGAGTCTGATGACTCCCCCTCTCTGTAGATCGGGGGAGTGTCAGACTCTGTCTAGACCCAGCCAAACCCCAATCCCTTATATGCGACACCATTCTTCCACGAGAAATTCCATAATTTGGTGTTTTGTTGATGGTAGTGGAAAACACTGTCTCAGGCGCCGCTCCAGAATCTCCCATAAGTGTTCAATTGGGTTGAGATCTGGTGACTGAGATGGCCATGGCATATGGTTTACATCATTTCCATGCTCATCAACCCATTCAATGACCACTCGAGCCCTGTGGATGGGGGCATTGTCATCCTATGGGGGCATAGCCGTGGTAGCCAAAATAATGGCCTGCCCAGCATATTTACAGATGACCCTAAGCTGTCACGGAATCAGCCGAGTCTGCTCCTCCTCCTTGCTCGGGCAGGCTTCGGCGTTCGTCGTCCCCGGAGTATTAGCTGCTACCGATCTATGTTTCTGTGTTTGACTTGTTTTGTCTTGATTGTGTACACCTGTTTCCTATTATGTTGTATTGTATTCCCTATATAACCCTCTGTCGTTCATTGTGTGTTGTGTGTGATTGTTCTCATCATTTTCGGCAGTTACTATTGTGCGGGTTTTCTCCTCCCTGTTTGGAGGTTGTTTTGTACTCTGGTTACTTTGTTAGTAAAAGTACGTTTCCAGTAGCTCGGTGTCCTGCGTTTGACTTCGCCTACCGCATTCACGTCGCACTTTGACATAAGCATTATGGGATGTTAATTGCTTAATAAACTTAGGAACCACACCTACGTGGAAGCACCTGCTTTCGATATACTTTGTATCCCTCATTTACTCAAGTGTTTCCATTATTTTGGCAGTTACCTGTAGCTTGTTTACTTCATTGTAATAAATTAGGTTTAAGTACCTCAACAGCAAAAATCCAGTTTTTTTCAGCTGAAAGACAGCGCCCAAAGCTTACCCATGATGTTGCACAACGATTTAAGTCAATAAGTAATCGTTTTAGTCAAAGTATGATATATTTGGGCTTGAAGTGGGAACTTTGTGGAAATCCATGTCAATGCTGTGTGTTTCCCCTATGAGATGATGTGCAGATACTTTTCAGACTACGTTTCTTTTCAGGGCTGGATTTTATTTGAATGTTACCACCCACCAGCATGGCATTGTTTATTAATCAGAAACACCTGCAAAGTTCTCCTTATTTGGGAGACGGGACTGATCCTTTCGACGTCCACTTGGGTGCCTGAGTCATGGAGCAAATAAAATAGGGAAAATGGAAATGGGGGTACAAGTCTTTTACCAGATAATTATCATAATCGATTGGATAATTTGTTAACTTTCACTTATTTTTGATCTAGTCTGTATTATATATATATATATATATATATATATATATATATATATACACAGTATGACCATTTTATAAATTATATAATTGATATTTTTACATTTTAGTCATTTAGCAGACGCTCTTATCCAGAGCGACTTACAGTTAGTGAGTGCATACATTTTCATACTGATATGATTGCATTTTGCAGCCCTGCTCCCCCTGTCGCCCAAAGATGAATGGTTTTGACCACTAAAGTTTTGCTGCTTCGCTACATGTACCACTGCTTTGATTTATGGAAGATGCCAAAACTTTGGCGAAAACAATAGATGGCGAAGTCAAAGATACTGGTTTCCCCTATCCATCTGTGGCAAAGTTTTCGCTAAATGCTTATGACAAATTCAGCTCCAGAAGCAGCCATAGCCAGCTGGCTAAGCTTTTGAATACTGCGTAGTAAAAAAAAAACCCAGCAACAACAGATAACAGCTAGCTAGATAAGGTTAGCAAGATAGCTAGATAGATAAGGTTAGCATGCTAGCTAGCTACACTGACAGCTGTCAGTGCCCTATTTGTTGTTGTTTCTCTCCACTCCACATGGAATTCACAATATGTGAATATGTATAAGGAACCTGCGTCATTCTTCGGAGGTGGAACAAAACAAGCATTTCCGCTCTAGGACAGGAATTACGTCGAAATAGGGGCGGCAACTTCCTCCGGCTTTGACTATAAATAGTTGTTTCTCTGATTATAATTATCTATGCATGCATACCATGTAGCTGCATTCAATATGAACAAATTGGCCATACCATACCAATGTATTCCATACTTCTCAGACAGTATAATTTTGCTTCCAAATCTATTCCTGTTAATGTACTCCATCCGAGCTATGATTAAAAACCCATTCTCACCGATCCTCTTCCCTGCTTGTAGGACAAATGAGGATGAGATTAGTTTTTTTATTATCCATTCAAACTATTTTGATGCCTGATGATGAACTGAAAGGCCAGGGAAATGGGTTTCACCTTTATGTGAATCACTCTGTGAAAACCAGCCCTGCCTTGCCTTGCAGTGCATTGTGGGAAAGTGCGGCCCGGGGATAGCTTCTTCTGTCAGTGTCGTCTCAGTGTGCTATAATGAAAGAAAGAAAGATAGAGAAAGAAAGAAGGGCATATGGGAGTTCTTCTTGACGTTCTCAGCGTGTTGGAGTGTACTGCTGAGATAAATGTCAAGAGACCTCTTCCATCTCCTCTTCCTTTGTGACATCACTTGCATAATTAGTCTGAAGGCTTGGTACCGACACTGGTCATTATTCTACTCCATGTAATATTGATTGTGTTATACGGCGCGTTGATTACACTGATTTCTGAGCTCTTTGTTGCAGAAACAGCTCTACTGGAATCCTAAAGTCTACTTTTAATTAAGATTGTGATAAAGACAAAAGGATTCATGGATGATACAGTGTTTGCCTGTCTATGTAGCTTGTAAGATGCCCCTGATGCGACCTAAGTTGGATGTAATTGCTAATTCAAATGGAAGATTCAGTCTCAATGTTATATTTATTTTCGTATTATAAGACTAGGATCCATGTGGGAGGCAGAGTGTTTTAAACATGTGTTCCTTTCTCTATATAGCTAATCAAATAGAATTGTATTGGTCGCGTACACATATATAATGGTGTGTATAGACAGTATGGATATATGAATAATACTTGTTAAATCCACTGATACAGCCCAACAGAATGCTCTTAATGGTTTATCTGTAGAAGTTCCTGATGGTCTTAGGGGGCAATTTTTTTTTGCCTTGAGGTTGAAGATGCTCTGTTGCGCCTTCTTCACCACACCTTCTTCATGACCCTCTCCACTGCGGCCCTGTCGATGTGGATGTGGATGGGGGTGTGCTCTCTCTCTCTGCTTGTCAGCTTCCTGCTTCCCCTGTTTGTCTCCTGGCCTCTAGAGGTCAGCTGTGTTCCCCTTTGCCTTAGTTTTTCCTCATGTGTCCTAATTAGCTTATCTATGTCACCTGTGCCTTGTTTCCCCTTGAGTATTTTAGCTGTGTGTTTTCCCCTTGTTTCTCACTTGGTTATTGCGTCCTGTCTATGTGTCTCCTGCTTTGTCCCACCGTATCAGTCCTAGTAAGTTATTCAAAGTTATCTTTAGTTTGTTTTTCTCCCCTCGGGGAGTTGTTTTGTTTTGCCTCCTGTTTTGGAACATTAAATCTACTTACCTGGAGTATTGCCTTGGGTGTTTCACTTGGGTCCTACAACATCTCCTCTGTGGCTAAGGGGTAGTACCCCCAGCTCTACACATTTGAGACCGGAGTTCTAGCCCGGCTTGTGACAGAATAACCAAGTCAATCATGGACCCAGAAACACTCAGTTCCCAGGACCTGTTGGCGGTGATCATTCGACATGAGGCTTCTTTCCAGCGCCATGAAGCCGTTCTCAGCCGACAAGAGGAGCTGATGGCTAGACATTCTCAACTCCTGGCCGAAATGATGAGTTCCCTTCACCAGCTCTTTGAACGCCTCCTTGGTTCTCCCCCTTCCCCCCGGTCACCTCCCAGTGACGACAGGCCTTCTCGGTTGGCGGAGCCCCGACTACCACCTCCCAAGCCCTTTTCTGGGGATCCAAGCTCTTGTCAGGGTTTCCTCACCCAATGCTCCCTCACCTTCGAGCTCCAACCCTCAAGTTTTCCCACAGACCGTTCCAAGATTGCCTACCTCATTACCCTTCTTTCAGACAAGGCGCTCGCCTGGGCCTCTGCGGTGTGGCAGTCCCAGGAGGCCGGTTGTGACTCCCACGCTGCATTTGTAGAAGAGTTCAAGCCGGGTGTTCGATCATCCTGTCAGTGGGCGGGAGGCTTCCAAGCGCCTACTGTCTCTCCGTCAGGGCCCCCGAAGCACGGCAGATTTTGCCATTGAGTTCGAACCATAGCAGCAAGGAGCGGATGGAATGATGAAGCGCTGAGGGTCTGCTTTCAGGGAGGGTTATCTGAGCCCCTTCAAGATGAGTTAGTCACCCGTGAACCAGCTGAAGATCTCGAGTCCCTCATAGCCTTGGCCATCCGCCTGGACAATCGTCTAAGAGAGCGGAGAACGGCTCGCCGTCAGGTGTCTCAGTCCCAAGTTCCTCTGAGCAGCTCTGTTTCTCCTGTTTGGACTCCGTCATTCAGAGCTGCCCCGGCTCCTGAACTGCCCCAGGATTCCCCGGAGAGCATGCAGTTAGGCCGTTCCAGGCTTTCTTCCAACGAAAGGGAACGTCGCATGAGGGAGCGTCGGTGCCTCTACTGCGGGGTTGCCGGCCACTTCCGCTCCACTTGCCCCGAGCTTTCGGGAAACGCCTGTCCCCGCCCAGCTACAGGAGGGTTGTGATGGGGAAAATTAGAGCTCCTCCTACTAACGCGGTCCTAGCTATTCCAGCCACTCTGTCCTGGGAGGGCCACCAGCATCGGGTCCAGGCTATGATCGATTCCGGTGCCGCAGGTGATTTTATGGATGTAACCTTGGCTAAGGAACTTAAGATCCCTACCCAACTACTTCCTCAACCCCAGGCAGTTACAGCCTTAGATGGCAGACCTCTGGAACCAGGAAAAGTTACTGAGGCGACTCAGTCCCTGCGACTTACCATCTCTCAACACCAGCAGGAGGAGACCTTCTATCTCATTGACTCTCCCGAGTATCCTATTATCCTGGGTCACCCTTGGCTATGCAGACATAATCCCCAGATCGACTGGCCTACTGGCACCATTCTTAGCTGGGGTCCCACTTGCCAACTCACCTGCATGCTTCAGAGTTCCTCAGCCCCTAGTACCCAGTTTCAAGAGTCTGTTGACGTCTCCCGAGTCCCCAGTGTTTACCATCGGTTCAAAGCAGTGTTCAGCAAGGCCCGGGCTACTGCCTTACCGCCTCATCGCACTTATGACTGTGCCATTGATCTACTCCCTGGGTGCTGCCCTCCTAGAGGTCGGATCTTTTCCCTTGTCCTCCCCGAGCACGCAGCTATGGACACCTACATTAAGGAGTCCTTGGCAGCCGGCCTCATCTATGCCTCTACTTCCCCGGCTGGGGCGGGCTTCTTTTTTGTTGAAAAGAAAGACGGGGGTCTGAGGCCTTGTATTGATTACCGGGGACTCAACAAGATCACGGTTCGGAATCGATACCCTCTTCCTCTCATGGCCACTGCTTTTGAGCTGCTTCAAGGGGCTTCCATTTTTACTAAGCTGGATCTCCGCAATGCTTACCATCTCGTGCGGATCCGGCCAGGAGACGAATGGAAGACGGCGTTCAACACGCCCACGGGACACTATGAATATCGGGTGATGCCGTTCGGGCTCACCAATGCCCCGCAGTATTCCAAGCCCTGATTAATGATGTTCTCCGGGATATGCTTAATCTGTTCGTCTTCGTGTACCTGGACGATATCCTCATCTTCTCGAGGTCACTGAAGGAGCATGAGGGGCATGTTAGCCGGGTTCTCCAGAGGCTCCTTGACAATCACCTCTACGTTAAGCCTGAGAAGTGTGAATTTCATGTTTCTCAGACTCAGTTTCTCGGGTTTATTGTCACTCCCGGGCACCTAGAGATGGATCCCAAGAAGGTCAAGGCGGTCCACGATTGGCCCACACCTGCCACGGTCAAGGAGGTTCAACGGTTCATTGGCTTTTCTAACTTCTATCGGAAGTTCATCAAGAATTTCAGCTCGGTGGTAGCCCCCTTGACGACGCTTACCAAGGGAGGAGGGACCAAGATTCACTGGGGTCCGGAAGCAGCAGGGGCCTTCGAGGATCTCAAGCGCCGCTTCACTTCTGCTCCGATTCTGGTGACCCCTGACCCAGAGAGACCTTTCGTGGTGGAGGTGGACGCCTCAGAGGTGGGGGTGGGAGCCGTCCTGTCACAGAGGGGTGCGGATGGGAGATTACACCCTTGTGCCTTCATGTCTCGCCGCCTGTCTGAGGCCGAGCGCAACTACCACGTGGGGGATCTAGAGTTGCTTGCGGTTAAACTGGCCTTGGAAGAGTGGCGCCATTGGCTTGAGGGGGCTCAGCACCCTTTCCAGGTTCTCACAGACCACAAGAACCTGGAATATCTCCAACAGGCTAAGCGGATGAACCCTCGGCAAGCACGATGGTCCCTTTTCTTTAATCGATTCCAGTTCATCCTGACTTACCGACCTGGCACCAAGAACGTCAAGCCGGATGCTCTGTCTCGAGTCTATTCTCCCGAGGTACAAGAGAAGCCCTTGGCATCGATTATTCCGAGGTCTAGGATCGTCGCACCTCTTCAGTGGGAACTAGAAAGAGGGTACGAGAAGCTCTTGCCCATGAGCCCGATCCAGGCGGTGGTCCTGCCGGTCGCCTGTACGTTCCTCTCTCGGTTCGGGCCCGCGTCTTGCAGTGGGGTCATGAGTCGCCCTTGACATGCCATCCTGGCAGTGCTCGCACACTGGAGTTCCTCCGACGGCGGTTTTGGTGGCCGTCCATCAAGAAGGACGTACAGGTCTATGTTGAGGCCTGCCCTGTGTGCAACCAGGGAAAGTCGACACGCCAGCGACCCCAGGGACTGCTCCATCCCTTACCTGTTCCTCGAAGGCCATGGTCACACCTTTCTCTGGACTTTGTTACGGGACTTCCTCTATCCCAGGGCAACACCGTCATCCTTGTGGTGGTAGACCGTTTCTCTAAGGCTGCCCGGTTTATTCCCCTGCCCAAGCTGCCCTCGGCTAAGGAGACTGCGGAGCTCCTCATGAACCATGTCTTCCGGATATTTGGCATTCCCCTGGACGTGGTCTCTGACCGAGGTCCCCAATTCTCGTCCCGGTTTTGGGGGCCTTCTGCAGGCTTATTGGGGCCACAGCCAGCCTATCGTCAGGATTCCATCCAGAGTCTAATGGCCAAACGGAACGGATTAATCAGGATCTGGAGACCACCCTGCGGTGTATGGCGGCCAGTAATCCCACGTCTTGGGCCACCTATATCATTTGGGCTGAATATGCCCACAACACCCTCCAGTCCTCAGCCACCGGATTGTCCCCCTTCGAATGCCAGTTCGGTTACAACCCTCCTTTGTTTCCAGAGGAAGAGGCGCAAGTTGGTGTTCCCTCGGCCCAGCGCTTTGTCCAACGCTGTAGGCGGACCTGGAAGAAGGCCAGGTGTACCCTCCTTCGGACCTCCCAGAGATACCAAAGTCAGGCTAATCGCCACCGCCGGGACGGCCCCTAGTTTCCGAGCTGGTCAGAGAGTTTGGTTGGCCACTAAGAACTTGCCCCTCCGGGTCGAATCCAAGAAGCTTTCCCAGAGATACATCGGCCCTTTCCGCATTTCTAGAAAGGTTAACCCTGTGTCGTATCGTTTAGTTCTGCCTCGCTCCCTTAGAGTTAACCCCACTTTCCATGTTTCACTCCTTAAACCTGTCTTGTCTTCTCCTTTTGCCCCCCACACAGACCCCCGCCACCTCCCAGGATCATAGACGGCCAGCCAGCCTACACAGTCCGCCGGATACTGGACTCCCGGAGGGTCCAGAACTCTCTGCAGTATCTGGTGGACTGGGAGGGCTACGGGCCAGAGGAGCGCTCCTGGGTTCCGGCCAGGGACATCCTGGACCCAGGGTTGATCCGAGATTTTCGCACCCTGGGGCCAGGGTGTTCTGGAAGGAACGTCAGGAGTCGTTCCTAGAGGAGGGGGTCCTGTCAGCTTCCTGCTTCCCCTGTTTGTCTCCTGGCCTCTAGAGGTCAGCTGTGTTCCCCTTTGCCTTAGTTTTTCCTCATGTGTCCTAATTAGCTTATCTATGTCACCTGTGCCTTGTTTCCCCTTGAGTATTTTAGCTGTGTGTTTTCCCCTTGTTTCTCACTTGGTTATTGCGTCCTGTCTATGTGTCTCCTGCTTTGTCCCACCGTATCAGTCCTAGTAAGTTATTCAAAGTTATCTTTAGTTTGTTTTTCTCCCCTCGGGGAGTTGTTTTGTTTTGCCTCCTGTTTTGGAACATTAAATCTACTTACCTGGAGTATTGCCTTGGGTGTTTCACTTGGGTCCTACAACATCTCCTCTGTGGCTAAGGGGTAGTACCCCCAGCTCTACACATTTGAGACCGGAGTTCTAGCCCGGCTTGTGACACTGCTGTCTCCTGAAGTGCACAATCAGCTCCTTAGTTTTGTTGACGTTGAGGGGAAGGTTATTTTCCTGGCACCACTCCGCGCGGGCCCTCAGCTCCTCCCTGTGGGCTGTCTCTTCATTGTTGGTAATCAGGCCTATCACTGCTGTGTCGTCAGCAAACTTGATGAGTGAGTTGAAGACGGCCACGCAGTCATAGGGGATCCGGGAGTACCAGAGGGGGCTGAGCACGCACCCTTGTGGGGCCTCCGTGTTGAGGATCAGCATGGCGGAGGTGTTGTTGCCTACCTTAACCAGCTGGGGTTGGCCCGTCAGGAAGTCCAGGACCCAGTTGCACAGGGCGTAGTTCAGACCCAGGGCCCTGAGCTTAGTGATGAGCTTGGAGGACACTATGGTGTTCAAGGCTGGGCTGTAGTCTATGAACAGCATTCTTACATAGGTATTCCTCTTGTCCAGATGGGATAGGGCAGTGTGCAGTGCGATGGCAATTGCGTCATCCATGGATCTGTTGGGGCGATATGCAAATTATACTGGGTCTAGGGTGTCAGGTAAGGAGGAGGTGATTTTATCCTTAACTCTCAAAGTAATTCATAATGACAGAAGTGAGTGCTATGGGGTGATAATTGATGCAACCTAGGCTAGATGTAATTGGAAATTAGCCAGCAGCTTCTCTGACCCTGTCTAAACCAGACATAGTGTTATGCAGTTAGTTAGCAGTCAATTAAGCACTGCACTAAAAAACACTTCTTAATTTTTACAAAGCCATTAAAAACAAGTAGACATCTGCTCTTCTATATTTTACTTCCTGTAAATTATAAATCCCCCTTCTGTTTTATTAGGCTGGTAGCACATCATTTTGGACAGATAAGGTAGGCTTTAGTAGTTTTTGTAATCACTGCCACTCATTGTTTGTGTTGGGAAGCGAGAGTCAGTCAGATTGCTTGGCTGCATCTTGACTTTAGTGTGTCATTATGCATCTGTCCATTCCCTGTCAGTGTGTATTGGGCATATGGGGTTGACTGACTGCAACAGTTCAGCAGCCTGTCTCTAGCCCGGCTTCATTGCAGTTCATTGCAGTCCATACCACTGTTTTACTGCAGAAGCTGTAACAGTATACAAGTCTGTCAGAACTGTAAAACCTGTATGAGCAACCCAGAAAGGATTTCATGAGCAGTCAGGCAATCGGTGCCAGCAATCACATCTACAGGCAGTCAGTCCAGAGGACCTTTCCTGCTGACCTACAGTGAGGGAAAAAAGTATTTTATCCCCTGTTGATTTTGTACTTTTGCCCACTTACAAAGAAATGATCAGTCTATAATTTTAATGGTAGGTTTATTTGAACAGTGAGAGACAGAATAACAACAAAAAATTCCAGAAAAATTTGCATTTTAATGAGGGAAATAAGTATTTGACCCCCTCTCAATCAGAAAGAATTCTGGCTCCCAGGTGTCTTTTATACAGGTAACGAGCTGAGATTAGGAGCACACTCTTAAAGGGAGTGCTCCGAATCTCTGTTTGTTACCTGTATAAAAGACACCTGTCCACAGAAGCAATCAATCAGATTCCAAACTCTCCACCATGGCCAAGACCAAAGAGCTCTCCAAGGATGTCAGGGACAAGATTGTAGACCTACACAAGGCTGGAATGGGCTACAAGACCATCGCCAAGCAGCTTGGTGAGAAGGTGACAACAGTTGGTGCGATTATTCGCAAATGGAAGAAACACAAAATAACTGTCAATCTCCCTCGGCCTGGGGCTCCATGCAAGATCTCATCTCGTGGAGTTGCAATGATCATGAGAACGGTGAGGAATCAGCCGAGGACTACACGGGAGGATCTTGTCAATGATCTCAAGGCAGCTGGGACAATAGTCACCAAGAAAACAATTGGTAACACACTACGCCGTGAAGGACTGAAATCCTGCAGCGCCCGCAAGGTCCCCCTGCTCAAGAAAGCACATATACAGGCCCGTCTGAAGTTTGCCAATGAACATCTGAATGATTCAGAGGAGAACTGGGTGAAAGTGTTGTGGTCAGATGAGACCAAAATCGAGCTCTTTGGCATCAACTCAACTCGCCGTGTTTGGAGGAGGAGGAATGCTGCCTATGACCCCAAGAACACCATCCCCACCGTCAAACATGGAGGTGGAAACATTATGCTTTGGGGGTGTTTTTCTGCTAAGGGGACAGGACAACTTCACCGCATCAAAGGGACGATGGACGGGGCCATGTACCATCAAATCTTGGGTGAAAATGGGTCATGGATGGGTATTCCAGTATGACAATGACCCAAAACACACGGCCAAGGCAACAAATGAGTGGCACAAGAAAAAGCACATTAAGGTCCTGGAGTGGCCTAGCCAGTCTCCAGACCTTAATCCCATAGAAAATCTGTGGAGGGAGCTGAAGATTCGAGTTGCCAAACTTCAGGCTCGAAACCTTAATGACTTGGAGAAGATCTGCAAAGAGGAGTGGGACAAAATCCCTCCTGAGATGTGTGCAAACCTGGTGGCCAACTACAAGAAACGTCTGACCTCTGTGATTGCCAACAAGGGTTTTTCCACCAATACTCAGTCATGTTTTGCAGAGGGGTCAAATACTTATTTCCCTCATTAAAATTCAAATCAATTTATAACATTTTTGACATGCGTTTTTCTGTTTATTTTTTATTTTTATTCTGTCTCTCACTGTTCAAATAAACCTACCATTAAAATTATAGACTGGTCATGTCTTTGTCAGTGGGCAAACTTACAAAATCAGCAGGGGATCAAATAATTGTTTCCCTCACTATATGATTAAGACAGAGAGTCAACAAGGCATGTCCTGGGAGCTGAAGCAGGATACGTATTTTAACCAAATCCCTAAAATACCCTTCGGTATAGGCTAGATGTTTGACATTCATTTTTGAGTCCTTTATTTTGTGATACAATCAGTTTTTTTGTTTTTGGCAGCTACATATAATAATAATAAATAATAACATACCCAAAGGTTATCCAGTGAGAAGCTTTGAATAACAACACTACTATGTCTTCTGTCAGGGTTGGCTGGCTCTCCTGAGAAGAGATGTGGTGCTTCGATGAGCATCTAAAAGCTGGTCTTTGACATTTCAACTAAAGGAACCCGACATAATACTGTGAAGCGAAGTGTGTGTTGGGTGTGTGTGTGGTTGGTATCTGAGTAGCCTCGTTCAACCTGAATTAGGTCTGGCCTTGGCCTGAGATAGTGGAGCAATCATCACTCACCTTCGCTGGTCCCCACGGTGTGCTACAGACATCACTGCACACCAGGTCTAAATAAACACTGACCTCTTTAAAGAATAAAGAATGTGAGGGGAGGAATGAAAAAGAAGAGAACAAGGGGCCTGGAGAGGGATAGAGAGGCTGAATTTGGGTCATCAGAACCAGTCCCCAGTAGCTCAGTTAGTAGAGCATGGCGCTTGCAACGCCAGGGTTGTGGGTTCGTTTCCCACGGCGGCCAGTATGAAAATGTATGCACTCACTAACTGTAAGTCGCTCTGGATAAGAGCGTCTGCTAAATGACTAAAATGTAAAAACATTTAAAAAATAAACCTATCCCCCTTGCCCCTGTTTCTGCTGAAGCTGCCTGTGTGTTGTAATGCC
The DNA here is from genome assembly GCF_020615455.1 of Coregonus clupeaformis. Classification (NCBI taxonomy): domain Eukaryota; kingdom Metazoa; phylum Chordata; class Actinopteri; order Salmoniformes; family Salmonidae; genus Coregonus; species Coregonus clupeaformis. The sequence goes on along the minus strand of NW_025533569.1, from coordinate 357,290 downwards.
CTGGGTTGATGAATGAGTGTGCCAGACAGTGGCTGTGGATCCAGGCTATGCTGTGTTGCTTACCGATTGCCACTCAGGACGTCTACAGTTGGTCAGCAAATCAATTTACAGCCCTCCTTAGAAGCAGCGACGGACGCTTTCAGAAACTCATCATTCCTAAACATGACGATCCTTTTGTCACCACGTTGCTTCCCCCCTCATCTGCTGGCTGGATCCTGTTTCATGGGAAGATTTATACATACAGTATGTGCCTGCTGTGGTGTTACCTACCTCCACAGTATCTGAGCTGCAGATTTTCCATTCTGTGGGCCAGGAAGGCAGAATGTCAATGAAGATTTAATGAACACCTGAAGGCTGTGTAAAGCTACGCTAGTGTGCAGATAACTTAGCATCCCATTGGAATTCCAAGGCCTTTTTTCCATCAATTAATTGTATTTAAGGATGTGCTGGGACAGTCCGATATGAGATGCCTGAGCAGGGCTTTGATTACAGCATCACAGAAGCTCCTGGCTCACCCAGGGAATGGGCCTCGCTAGACCAATGAGAGAGTAAGGAGGGAGTCGCTGCCTCACAGGCAGAAAACAACTTTTAATTTGACATAATTGTGGTCTCCCAGGGAATTGGTGGTGGGCTTGGCCACCGTTTGTGAATGCAGAATGAAACGAATGTAGTGTTCACTGCCACATATACTTACCCTATTAAAGTACTGTAAGTCTGTGTTTTATTTAGTTTCCTTGCCAAGAGATTTGGGTTGGTAGGTTTTAGTCTTGGTAAGCATTGATTGTGGTCTTTTTGACACACATACAATTTGTTCCTGTTGCACACACATTACTTGAATGTGATAGCTACACCGTAGGACAATCACCATGAGATCCCAACACATTAATCCCGTCCCACTGCTCCTTTCATTGTAACAAATACAGAAGGCCCTTGTCGCTAAGCCACCACGCCGCATTACTTCAGCAATAGAGGAAGTCATTGACTAATCTGCATAGTTATGTGTTCGGTGGAAATAAGCTTTCCTCTTAATATGAATGGGGTGAATAAATAACAGAGGTATTTGCATGGTAATTAACGCTAATGACCTTTTTAGCATGATGATTAGCTTAGCGCATGCAGCTGGGATTCCAGGGGCTCCAAAGAGGCAGCAGCTCCAGCTGTTGTTGCCTAGCAAGGTTTTTGTTTTTCGCTCTAGCGGCCTAGCGTGTGGGGAGGTTGCCTAGCTGCCACACACTGTTAGCAATGACATGCAAGATATTATTAGCATAGTAGCCCTTTTCTCTTAGTCATGTAAAAGCTGTATAGGGATGTAGGGGTATTCCATGGGGCATTCACCTTGTCTGCTGTCCTTTTTGACACTGTCAGACTAGCATCGTTAACATAGAAAGTGGCCAGTTAACTGGGATCTGCCTTAGGGTTAGTGATTACTCTGACCAAGACACAGTAATGGGAAACGTGCGTCATTATTACATTGTCTGATTTGACTATGGTCCCAGGTATTGTCTAGTATCGGAGAATGGTTAATGACTATAGACCTATTGTCAAGTTTTGTTCAGTTTGAACATGCATGCACACACACACACACACACACACACAATGTTTTTTGTCATGGATTATGTGATAACCTTCTCTTTATAGCCAGGAGACTTGCTGATTTACTAGTGCATGCCTGTTAGCCGAGTCAAGTTTATTTCAGCATGACATATCCAGTAATTGCTCTAGATTTTAAATGCAGTTGGGAACATTGTGTTAAACTAAGCTTTGGCTGCTCATCCATCTAACACAGCACCTCTGAAAGAAGCAGATATAGTATGGCTGTCTTCCCGCTCATCTCCATACTAAATCATAAAAAGTGTCATCGGAGCAAGGAGGCGATATTTAAACATGTTAACACTGTGACTCTATTCCTAACCGTTTCCAGTTTGTAATGATGCCAGTTTAAATGTCGTTCCTCGCCTAACGGGAAATTAGAAATGCTAAATCAAGCATTGCAAATGAAGGTTCACTGCACTTGTCAGCGCTAGATGGAAATTATTCATGCAATGTAAATCTTTTCCCTCCAAGATGAGTGTGTCATCTCTACTTCCTGGTGTATTCACAGACACACGAGCACACACGCACACACACACACACACCTGGTGTATTTCCTTTGATGGATGCAAGCAGTTCCGTGTTCTGGAAATGTCTCTGCACTGACAAGTTTGACAAATTAGTTGTTGTTTTTTCTCACAATTTAAACTAATTTGTGTGTAGCCCTTTACCCTTGTACCCTCAGGTAGAAAATGGCCAATTTGGCTGTGGCTGTACAGTAACATGCTATAAATGACATCAGAACTCAGGCTCTGCATTTCCCAGTGCTGTATGGGTTTTGACTGACAGCCGTTTTGAACTTGAGCACTGCACGCGACAAGAAGTTGCCCCAATCCATCCCGCTAATTGGGTAACTTTTGCAAATGTTTTGTTGTCTGAGTGAGGGAAATGCTGTAAATTAAGAGGGCTCTGTGTATTTAAATACCGCTTTGATGTCATACAAGCAAGCCAAACACCCATGAGTCCAAATGTGTACTTCACATTTCCATATTATATAACTCATGTCATCCCACAGGAGGTTGGTGGCACTTTAATTGGGGAGGATGGGCTCGAAGTAATGGCTGGAGCAGAAATAGTGGAATGGTATCAAATACATAAAACACATGGAAAACATGTTTTGATGCCATTCCATTCACTCCGTTCCAGCCATTATTATGTGCCATCCTCCCCTCAGAAGCCTCCTCTGTGTCATACAGTATACAGTGTCAACGTTTATGTTGACTATATTTGATGGACAGTAACAAGATGACATGGCGTTATACCCTGGGTTGTTCTGAACAGATTGAGCCTATGTTTGTCTATTGTGAAGAAAATTTGCTGCGGAACACGCACCTGAATGCACGCATTACTCTTTTCTATGCACACCTAAATTAGGATTGGTTTCTCTGAATTGCCCTGTTGTCACGATCGTTGAGAGACGGGTCAGACTAAGGTGCAGCGTGGTATGCGAACATGTTTATTAAACTCAATAAACAAAACAAGAAACAACAAAACGTGAAGCCCTCAGGCTATACACATACAAGCCTAACAACGGAACAAGATCCCACCACTAAGGTAGGCAAGACAGCTGCCTCTGATTGGGAATCACACCCGGCCAAACCTAGAAATACACATCTAGATCCTAAACATAGAAATACTAACATAGATCCTCACGCCCTGACCAAACCAACTAAAGACAACCGGCCTCTCAAGGCCAGGGCATGACACCTGTGAAAGCCTAACACTGGAAGATCATATTTTATAACTTAGCTAGTCAGGTTGGCAATAGAACAAGCTTTCAAATAATCCCCACCTGACCCATATTGCGATTTATAATGGGAACGTTTATGGATTGCGTAAACAACGACAGTAATTGTGTGATGAAGGGGATGCAGGGCTGTGTTCCAAACAAAACAACTGCAGGGCTGTGTTCCAAATAAAACAACTACAAGTGTGTTTGCTCTAGTTCCTCAACGGCACAGCTTGGAGAGCTCAAAAAACCACCTTATAGTTGAAGACTTCTTTGAGTCATAAAAGTGCATTGGAATTACTTAGGATCTTTGTAAACTTGAGGTGTGTGGCCACATAGAGACACCAGTTAGTCCTCTCTCTCAAACCCTTGTCATTTTCTTGTCTTATGTTGCACCTACCCCACATTTTCCAGGAATATTCTTATTATGTTACTGAATGTATCCAGAGTATTTTCAGATTTCGTAAAATGCACATAAAATCAACAGTGTAATGTTTGGATTCAGTCTTGTGTCAGGTGAACTGTTTTGTCCTCAACATTGGTCTAATAATTGTCCTATAATCTCCAAACTGTTCCCTTTCCATTACTACCATGCTTATGCATTTTCATACTTCTTCTGCAAGATACATTTCAATTTAGCCCTATCCATATAGGCCAATTTCCACAAGTGTAAAGGGTTAACCATGACTAGATACAGTGAGGGAAAACAGTATTTGATCCCCTGCTGATTTTGTACGTTTGCCCACTGACAAAGAAATGATCAGTCTATAAGTTTAATGGTAGTTTTATTTGAACAGTGAGAGACAGAACAACAATATAAAAAATCCAGAAAAACGCATGTCAAAAATGTTATAAATTGATTTGCATTTTAATGAGGGAAATACAGTGGGGAAAAAAAGTATTTAGTCAGCCACCAATTGTGCAAGTTCTCCCAATTAAAAAGATGAGAGAGGCCTGTAATTTTCATCATAGGTTCACGTCAACTATGACAGACAAATTGAGAATTTTTTTCTCCAGAAAATCACATTGTAGGATTTTTTATGAATTTATTTGCAAATTATGGTGGAAAATAAGTATTTGGTCACCTACAAACAAGCAAGATTTCTGGCTCTCACAGACAAGTGAACTTCTTCTTTAAGAGGCTCCTCTGTCCTCCACTCGTTACCTGTATTAATGGCACCTGTTTGAACTTGTTATCAGTATAAAAGACACCTGTCCACAACCTCAAACAGTCACACTCCAAACTCCACTATGGCCAAGACCAAAGAGCTGTCAAAGGACACCAGAAACAAAATTGTAGACCTGCACCAGGCTGGGAAGACTGAATCTGCAATCAGTAAGCAGCTTGGTTTGAAGAAATCAACTGTGGGAGCAATTATTAGGAAATGGAAGACATACAAGACCACTGATAATCTCCCTCGATCTGGGGCTCCACGCAAGATCTCACCCTGTGGGGTCAAAATGATCACAAGAACGGTGAGCAAAAATCGCAGAACCGCACGGGGGGACCTAGTGAATGACCTGCAGAGAGCTGGGACCAAAGTAACAAAGCCTACCATCAGTAACACACTACGCCACCAGGGACTCAAATCCTGCAGTGCAAGACGTGTCCCCCTGCTTAAGGCAGTACATGTCCAGGCCCGTCTGAAGTTTGCTAGAGTGCATTTGGATGATCCAGAAGAGGATTGGGAGAATGTCATATGGTCAGATGAATCCAAAATAGAACTTTTTGGTAAAAACTCAACTCGTCGTGTTTGGAGGACAAAGAATGCTGAGTTGCATCCAAAGAACACCATACCTACTGTGAAGCATGGGGGTGGAAACATCATGCTTTGGGGCTGTTTTTCTGCAAAAGGGACCAGGACGACTGATCCGTGTAAAGGAAAGAATGAATGGGGCCATGTATCGTGAGATTTTGAGTGAAAACCTCCTTCCATCAGCAAGGGCATTGAAGATGAAACGTGGCTGGGTCTTTCAGCATGACAATGATCCCAAACACACCGCCCGGGCAATGAAGGAGTGGCTTCATAAGAAGCATTTCAAGGTCCTGGAGTGGCCTAGCCAGTCTCCAGATCTCAACCCCATAGAAAATCTTTGGAGGGAGTTGAAAGTCTGTGTTGCCCAGCGACAGCCCCAAAACATCACTGCTCTAGAGGAGATCTGCATGGAGGAATGGGCCAAAATACCAGCAACAGTGTGTGAAAACCTTGTGAAGACTTACAGAAAACGTTTGACCTGTGTCATTGCCAACAAAGGGTATATAACAAAGTATTGAGAAACTTTTGTTATTGACCAAATACTTATTTTCCACCATAATTTGCAAATAAATTCATAAAAAATCCTACAATGATTTTTTTTTCTCATTTTGTCTGTCATAGTTGACGTGTACCTATGATGAAAATTACAGGCCTCTCTCATCTTTTTAAGTGGGAGAACTTGCACAATTGGTGGCTGACTAAATACTTTTTTTCCCCACTGTAAGTATTTGACCCCCTCTCAATCAGAAAGATTTCTGGCTCCCAGGTGTCTTTTATACAGGTAATGAGCTGAGATTAGGAGCACACTCTTAAAGGGAGTGCTCCTAATCTCAGCATGTTACCTGTATAAAAGACACCTGTCCACAGAAGCAATCAATCAATCAGATTCCAAACTCTCCACCATGGCCAAGACCAAAGAGCTCTCCAATGATGTCAGGGACAAGATTGTAGACCTACACAAGGCTGGAATGGGCTACAAGACCATCACCAAGCAGCTTGGTGAGAAGGTGACAACAGTTGGTGTGATTATTCGCAAATGGAAGAAACACAAAATAACTGTCAATCTCCCTCGGCCTGGGGTTCCATGCAAGATCTCACCTCGTGGAGTTGCAATGATCATGAGAACAGTGAGGAATCAGCCCAGAACTACATGGGATGATCTTGTCAATGATCTCAAGGCAGCTGGGACCATAGTCACCAAGAAAACAATTGGTAACACACTACGCCGTGAATGACTGAAATCCTGCAGCGCCCGCAAGGTCCCCCTGCTCAAGAAAGCACATATACAGGCCCGTGTGAAGTTTGCCAATTAACATCTGAATGATTCAGAGGAGAACTGGGTGAAAGTGTTGTGGTCAGATGAGACCAAAATTGAGCTCTTTGGCATCAACTCAACTCGCCGTGTTTGGAGGAGGAGGAATGCTGCCTATGACCTCAAGAACACCATCCCCACCGTCAAACATGGAGGTGGAAACATTATGCTTTGGGGGTGTTTTTATGCTAAGGGGACAGGACAACTTCACCGCATCAAAGGGACGATGGACGGGGCCATGTACCGTAAAATCTTGGGTGAGAACCTCCTTCCCTCAGCCAGGGCATTGAAAATGGGTCGTGGATGGGTTTTCCAGCATGACAATGACCCAAAACACACGGCCAAGGCAACAAATGAGTGGCTCAAGAAGAAGCACATTAAGGTCCTGGAGTGGCCTAGCCAGTCTCCAGACCTTAATCCCATAGAAAATCTGTGGAGGGAGCTGAAGGTTCGAGTTGCCAAACGTCAGCCTCGAAACCTTAATGACTTGGAGAAGATCTGCAAAGAGGAGTGGGACAAAATCCCTCCTGAGATGTGTGCAAACCTGGTGGCCAACTACAAGAAACGTCTGACCTCCATGATTGCCAACAAGGGTTTTGCCACCAAGTACTAAGTCATGTTTTGCAGAGGGGTCAAATACTTATTTCTCTAATTAAAATGCAAATCAATTTATAACATTTTTGACATGCGTCTTTCTGGATTTTTTTGTTGTTATTCTGTGTCTCACTGTTCAAATAAACCTACCATTAAAATTACAGACTAATCATGTCTTTTTCAGTGGGCAAACATACAAAATCAGCAGGGGATCAAATACTTTTTTCCCTCACTGTAAGTGTGTTGCGAGGACTATAAAAATGAGAGCACATCAAATCAACCTTCAACTGTAGTTAAATGGGTTAATATCAATCTCAAAACTTGGTTGACAGGGATGTAGTTCCAGAGTGTTACCTAACCTTGATGGATGGAGAGGAAATTACATCATCAATATGAGAAAGCGGAGGTTTAAAGTACTACTCTAATCTGTTTTCCCTCACATGGTAAACCCACACAGACTTATCTTCAGGAGCTCCTGACACGTCCATTGATCAGGTGAGCTCTGTTAGCACCAACAGGGTAAGACACAGAGATAAGAAGGGAGATAATATGTGTTTATGTTGTTTGACTGGCATACAGTTGAAGTCGGAAGTTTACATACTCAGTTTTTCACAATTCCTGACATTTAATCATAGTAAAAATTCCCTGTCTTAGGTCAGTTAGGATCACCACTTTATTTTAAGAATGTGAAATGACAGAATAATAGCAGAGAGAATGATTTATTTCAGCGTTTATTTCTTTCATCACATTCCCAGCGGGTCAGAAGTTTACATACACTCAATTAGTATTTGGTAGCATTGCCTTTAAATTGTTTAACTTGGGTCAAACTTTACGGATAGCCTTCCACAACCTTCCCACAATAAGTTGGGTGACTTTTGGCCCATTCTTCCTGACAGAGCTGGTGTAACTGAGTCAGGTTCATAGGCCTCCTTGCTCGCACACGCTTTTTCAGTTCTGCCCACAAATTGTCTATAGGATTGAGGTCAGGGCTTTGTGATGGCCTCTCTAATACCTTGACTTTGTTGTCCTTAAGCCATTTTGCCACAACTTTGGAAGTTTGCTTGGGGTCATTGTCCATTTGGAAGACCCATTTGCGACCAAGCTTTAACTTCCTGACTGATGTCTTGAGATGTTGCTTCAATATATCCACATAATTTTCCTTCCTCATGATGCTATCTATTTTGTGAAGTGCACCAGTCCCTCCTGCAGCAAAGCACCCCCACAGCATGATGCTGCCACCCCCGTGCTTCACAGTTGGAATGGTGTTCTTCGGCTTGCAAGCCTTCCCTTTTTTTCTACAAACATAACAATGGTCATTATCGCCAAACAACTCAATTTTTGTTCCATCAGACCAGAGGACATTTCTCCAAAAAGTACGATCTTTGTCCCCATGTGCAGTTGCAAACCGTAGTCTGGCTTTTTTATGGCGGTTTTGGATAGTGGCTTCTTCCTTGCTGAGCGGCCTTTCAGGTTATGTTGATATAGGACTCGTTTTACTGTGGAAATAGATAATTTTGTACCTGTTTCCTCCAGCATCTTCACAAGGTCCTTTGCTGTTGTTCTGGGATTGATTTGCACTTTTTGCACCAAAGTATGTTCATCTCTGGGAGACAGAACACGTCTCCTCCCTGAGCGGTATGACGGCTGCGTGGTCCCTTGGTGTTTATACCTGCATACTATTGTTTGTACAGATGAACGTGGTACATTCAGGCGTTTGGAAATTGCTCCCAAGGATGAACCAGACTTGTGGATGTCTATAATCTTTTTCTGAGGGTTTGGCTGATTTCTTTTGATTTTCCCATGATGTCAAGCAAAGAGGCACTGAGTTTGAAGGTAGGCCTTGAAATACATCCACAGGTACACCTCCAATTGACTCAAATTATGTCAATTAGCCTATCAGAAGCTTCTAAAGCCATGACATCATTTTCTGGAATTTTCCAAGCTGTTTAAAGGCACAGTCAACTTAGTGTATGTAAACTTCAGACCCACTGGAATTGTGATACAGTGAATTATAAGTGAAATAATCTGTCTGTATACAATTGTTGGAAAAATGACTTGTGTCATGCACAAAGTAGATGTCCTAACCGACTTGCCAAAACTATAGTTTGTTAACAAGAAATGTGTGGAGTGGTTGAAAAATGAGTTTTAATGACTCCAACCTAAGTGTATGTAAACTTCCGACTCTAACTGTAGCTAAGGCCATACGGATGATTATGTTTGCCCATCATAGCTAAGGCTTCAGGATGATTATGTTTGCCCATCATAGTTAAGGCCACAAGGATGATTATGTTTGCCCATCATAGCTAAGGCCACAAGGATGATTGAATGCCCATCATAGCTAAGGCCACAAGGATGATTGTTTGCCCATCATAGCTAAGGCCACAAGGATGATTATGTTTGCCCATCATAGCTAAGGCCACGTAGATGATTATGTTTGCCCATCATAGCTAAGGCCACAAGGATGATTATGTTTGCCCATCATAGCTAAGGCCACAAGGATGATTATGTTTGCCCATCATAGCTAAGGCCACAAGGATGATTATGTTTGCCCATCATCGTAAAGGCCACAAGGATGATTATGTTTGCCCATCATAGCTAAGGCCACAGGATGATTATGTTTGCCCATCATAGCAAAGGCCACAAGGATGCTTATGTTTGCCCATCATAGCTAAGGCCACAAGGATGATTATGTTTGCCCATCATCGTAAAGGCCACAAGGATGATTATGTTTGCCCATCATAGCCAAGGCCACAAGGATGATTATGTTTGCCCATCATAGCTAAGGCCACAAGGATGATTATGTTTGCCCATCATAGCTAAGGCCACAAGGATGATTATGTTTGCCCATCATAGCTAAGGCCATGTGGATGATTATGTTTGCCCATCATAGCTAAGGCCACAGGGACATTTGTGTTATCCATCATAGCTAAGGCCACAGGGTCGTTCCGTGACAGCAGTTAATATCTCCTCAGGTGGATGGATGTTGTTTTTCTGTCTGTCTCACTCTGGTGGTGTATTTTTTAAAAGACCTTAGTAGGGATAATGGTGCTGTAGCATGCTGTAGTGATGAAGACCACGTGTAAAAATAATATTACCTAAAGATAGAGTAGATCACACCAGAGTATCGACACACTGGTCAATCACTGAGCAACAGACATTGTGTTACAGTTATTCTCATCCCCTCTCCACCCCTGACTGTAGAGTGGGAACAGATGTGTTGTTCTCTGCCAGAAGCTGGATAAGGGCCATTGGTAGTAGATTCCAGTCAAGCCACACATCCAATGGATCAGATGTTAATAGTGTGTGTATGAAATCTCGTTCTATCACTGTAGTGTGTGTGTGTGTGTGTGTGTGTGTGTGTGCGGGCATAAACTGTCAGCTCCCATTTTGCTGTGATGCAGATTGTTGCAACACATGCATGGTGATCATTTGTGTCTGTTGACCATGATGTTCAGTGACTCCCAACAGTCTGTTCTCTCAAACATGCCTTCAGAAGACTAAGCCCCCCAAAAAACTTAAATCAATCAAGTTTCAAAAGTTTTACACTTTAAATTCCAATAATGCATTGCCACTTATCTAACCAAGAGACATTGTGTTTTTTAAAAAAAATCTGACTTTCAACAATCTAGCATGCATAAGATACAAAGGAATGCGGCATAGGCTACTAAGACACGGACAAAACAAGAAAGAAACATAAAACGAAACACAAGGAAATGCCTCTCCTGAGGGGATACGTCATTTCTACGCAGAGCCAATGAGTAAGAGCGCTGAATGCTACTGTTCCCATTTCAACTCGAAATCCAAACATGAAATTCGCCAGACTTCCAATTCGCCAGGCTTCCAATAGAATGAGACAGGATTTTGGAAGGCTGGCCACGCGAGACTAGGGGAGGGCTACAGAAGTCAGGGAATGGCGTTTCTAATTTATCCAAAATGGCTGTTCATGCTGGTGTCACATTTCACATCGATTCCCTCTGTCTGTGCTTCAACGCATACATCCGCTTCGACAGGCATGCATGGCCGTCTCCCAGGGGACAGCTGTTCTCTCCCGCCAGCTGCTTGAGAAGCCCTGCAGACGGTGAAGCAACCTGTCCGTGCTCACTGGGAGCTCACTGGGAGCTCAGAGACGTACCACTGTTGTTAGCAGGCTCACACCTCACCAGCATTGGACCTAGCCAGGCTTGTCTCATCTACCAATACTTTGACAGAGCCTCAAACAGACAGGGGGAATCAGCGTATCCCCATGCAGATTGTAAACGAAAATCATGTAAGTGTACGACCTCAGTCCAGAGCTCCAAATGGATGCTTGATGGTTTTGAGCGGGTGTTCATTTGGCACCTTGCTGAACACAGAATAGAAACTGCGGGAGAGAGAGAAAAAATACAGAAAAATCTGTGAAATTCAAATCCTCCTCTGCCTCCTCCTCCTCCTGCCCCAGTAATGACACCCTGGGAAGAAAGAGAGTGAGGGAGAGAAGAGAGTAGAGAAATAAAACTGTCATCTGCTTCCTTCCTAAGGCTCTCATTTATTTGATAACCCCCTCCTCCTTCAATCTACACTCCCTTATCTGAACTCCCCAATTCCCTCCCCATCAAACTTAGGGCTGTAAGAAACCCAAATCTCCAGTAATTTTGGCTGCCGATAAAGCAAGGCCAGAGATGATGGAGGGATATAAACGATTTGATTAGATAACTGATCTATTCAGTTCTCTGAGAGGAATTTCATCCCTAATGAGATAAGGGCTTATGAATATGTATTGTGACGCCTGCAAGGTGATTAATGGAAATCACTGTGGGACGATGGGCACTTTGTTTGGAGAACCTTTTCTCCTGGTGGTGGGTGAGCTCTCAAACAAAGCCACACACCTGTTTTGTTTGGCAGGCAGTGACATCACAGAGTGGCGGCTTAGAATCAATTACCCAGAATTCCCCAGTGTGGATATTGGGTGAATAATGAAATCGCAGTTCTGAATTAGCGAGGATGAGTCTTGAGTCGTGTGCGTGCGTGAGAGAGTCTGCAGATTGTGCAGCCTGGACTATGCTGCTTGGGTGTTCATATCCGACCAAAATAAGGAGATTAAAAGATCTGGTAGACAGATTGGAGTCTAATTGGGACACTGTCCCTATCCTGTCCTTAGAACCCAAAAAATGAGCCTCTAAGTTTTAATTAAAGGAAGTTTGGGATTTTTGGAAGGGAACAAAGAAAAAACTAAAGAGAGGATGAGCTTGGTGAGGTTTTGCTGAACTTGAAAGGACAAGAGATCATTCTGAATTGTTGTGCTGCTGGAAGTTAATTAGGTTCAGAGATACAGAGTCAGTTTATTCCTCATAAGATACAAAATGTTCTATTCAACATCATTTCTCTTCTGGAGCACTCCATGTTCCTTGGAATTATCACGCAGTAATTAAATTGAATTATTTTGTACCAAATCTGGCGTGACGAGGCAAGAGGATGTTTTCCACTTGCGGTCAGGGACACAAGGGAAAGCTGTTGTATCACATTGCATTTGAGATGTTATCTTTGAATCGATAATGGTACCCAAAGAAGGGTTACTTAGACTCAAGGTCTCGAACAGAAAGGATTGGATTTGTTCTGTGGTCCTTGAAGCTCTCTCTTGAACCCATTGACTCTCTATACAAGGCGAAGCTGTAACATATTACCCTGCATACAGTATCAATTCACCAACACTCAAGTGGAGTGGAAAAACAGAAATTAGAATGGAATAGAACAGAGCGGGATAACCTTGCAGAAGCTTGTCAGAATATGAAAGATGGTGCCACTAAGTGCAATTAGTATGAAATACAGACACGCCAAGGTTATTTATTAGCCTTAATATCAAGCAAGCTATCTGGCTATTTATTAGAGCTAATTGAGCTGGGGTATGGAGGGAAATATGTTGAATTAGGTATTTTCATTCAGTAACACACAATGACACTCTTGGACTGATGGAAGATGGAGGTAGGTGTGGAGTAAGGTTGGGGATGGAGGGTGTGATGGAAGATGGAGGTAGGTGTGGAGTAAGGTTGAGGATGGATGGTGTGATGGAGTTGATGATTGTGGGAACTGAACTGAACTGATGGCGGTAGGGGATTATGCATGGGCATAGCTATGAATATGCCAACCCCTACTCACCACATGGTAGCACCCTTTTCCCCACTGTGTGTGGATGGTTTTTGGCTTCAAGCGTCTGACAGTGTGGCACCTGGCAGCTGCTTTTGAGTATTTTGGATTTAGATGTTTTAGATACTTTCTCCCTAATGTCCTCTGTGTTTTTAGGCAGGTGTGGAGAAGGAGCCTGCCAAATGGCTGGCTTTAAGTGCTATTTATATTCAATCTGCAGGCACTGTTTCAGGGGATGAGGTGGAGATGGGGATACTGTTACCTTGTCCAGCTTATCTGCTACTCCCTGATTTTGCCCTATCTCACTTTTAGCTGAATAGTCCAGACTGAGAATGACAGTGAGACGAATAGGAGGCGGCATTTGATGGTAATACCTCCCCATCTTCTTCTCTCCTCTCCATCCTTTCCTCCCCTGTCATCTTCTCTGTGAGAGCTATAAGGACTCTATTACAGTAGTGGAGCTGATGCTAAAGGTCATGGTAATTAACACCCTCTCTCTTTCTCCCACCCTCTCTTACCCCCCACCCCCCTCTCAAAGCCTTTCCAAGCCAATCATTAATCAAACACTAGGCGTTCATGCTGTGATGGGGTACAACACAATGCTGTTATTAACAATGGTATTCATCATAATGCCATCTTTGCCTTTTCCTCAAGCTTTGTTTAGTAGCTCTGCCCACCCTGTTGTCTCTGCCAACCTGTCTCCACCCTACTGTTGGGTGAGGCTAGCATATGGCGTCCTGACAGGCATCACGCTCCTCTAGCTTGCTAGCGTACTGTACAGTAGCACTGAGTCTCTGTAAGCTGCTGTACACGGCCTGCCTCCTGTCTCCTGCCTCTGCTGTCATCTGTTTGTCTAATTAAAACAGAGCTAGATGTGGAACAGATTAATGCAGATGAAATGACAGGACACACGAACGATATACATACACACACCCACATGTTGAGTGTGACAAGGTTGGTATTTGACAGCCAATTAATGCACAAGTACACACACACAGACACACATTGTCATGCACATAGGCACAGGTGGGGTTACACACAGATGAGCATGCACACACACACCCACACACACTGCACACAATTCTTTGCCTCCCAAGCTGAGAGGTCGAAAGAGCATTTCAATATTTGTGAAAACTCCCCCTTCTCATCTATGCTAATTCGATATTAAGCATGAAATGCAGTGTGCCACAGAGAACTAGTGTTGCAGAGTTAGCATCTCAACAAGCCACTGTTTCTTACCAGCTAAGGGAACAAGAGGGAAAGACTGGTCATGAGAAGTAGAGTTGAGGAGAGAAGCAGTCAGGAATGTAAAAGAAGATGCTGCAATACAATCCAGTATCTTACGAAGTCCGCAAAGACTAGTTTGATTATAAACCAAAAACGAAGCCATTCACTTTCTAACATGCGAAAGTCGAAACTGGATAACTGCTTTCAAGCAGTCACAGTGAAACCTATGGACCCTCCCATTACGAGAGGAGCACAATATTTGTCCATTATTCTCCCCCGACCCTGCCGACCTGAGAGGCAATATTTAAATGCCTTGAACCAATTTCATTGCTGATCTCCACAGTCTGAGGCCCCGCGACAGGCCAATTCCTTCCCAGCTGAGTGCCCTGCCCCTGGTGTCCGGGGCCTCTGACAGTGGGCTCACATCCAACACGTAATGTCCCTATTTAACAGGTCAAGAGCAAATTTAAATGGACATTAGGGAGAAAACTAATCTAGCAATAACAAGCCGGTAATGCCATTATAAATATTCATAAGTGTCCTTGTGAATTGAGAAGTGCATCTGTACTATAACTGTGAGATGAGATCTCCTCCTCCGTACCTTTGTTCAAAGGATGAGAAAAAGAAAGGCTTTTAAACCAGGGCTACCATGCAATGAGCCAGATATATATAGAGTAAAGTCTTCTGTGAGCACTGTTGAGCATTGTCATCACTAGCTGGGAAAATTCCACATTCAGAAGTCAGATTCAAGACAAAAAAATAGGAAGATAGGAGGAAGTGTACAGAAAATAACAAAAACGAATATGTTTGTATTCTGACAGACAGACACAGGGAGATAGCTAAATGTTAATATGTTACAGAGGTCTGGGTTTAGGAGTGTTGGCAGATGGTGACATATGTTAGCCTAGGTTATCTTAAGTGTATTCACGGGAGCATGACGTTTGGACAGGAGTTGTCATCGTTCAGCCATGAGAGTAGAGAACTCCGCTCTATAGGCCTCAGACATGCACACATACAAGTGTGCGCGCACACACACACACACACACACACACACAATGCTTGCACACACACATGCCAGGTACCTATCTGAAATTTATGCTCAGTTGCTTCTCTTTCCCGGTTCATCAAACTCTCTAACTGACGTATAGCACCTGTTTAAAAGTATTAGTCTAGTAATGAATATATACTGTTGTTTCTAGTGCTATTAATCATTACAGCCAATGCTATTCATAATACTCCATCCTGTCAAGCCTTTTCCCACACAAATGTTGTGTTAACCTGGCCCACCATCTGTAAATGGAATCTAATTCTGCCACAACATGGAAAAATAATTCATTGGAGTGTTTTCCTTGCACAAAAAATTGCCAACATCAGAAGGAAATTGCATGCTTGGCATTTTTTTTTCTTTTTTTTAATCTTTTTTCTTTTTTTCATTTTTTCATTTTTTATTTTTTTATTTTTTTTTCTCGGGGGGATGGATCAGCTTAATATTGCAGATAGATTGTATCTTCTATCAATGTAATTGTCTGCATCACTTCCAATCCCCCATGTTTTTTTGTTTTTTTTATATATATATATTCCCCTTTATTACTTTTCAACCCCACCATCCTTTCCCTACTTGGAGTAAATTAGTGAACAACAACGCCCAGGCCTCTACCTCTCTCTTCCGGTCTATACTTACTATCTACACCTTATAGACAGAGTTAATTTTACAATAATTCTATATCTATATCTATATATATATATATATATATATATATATATATATATATATATATTTATTTATTTTTTTGCTCCTAAACTTCTTCTACTGCATGCTTGGCATTGACAAATGTGCCTTTTGCTCGCCACGCTGGACTACAGTGAGATAATTAATTTGGAGCAGATGTTATGTTATCGAATAGCATATTTTAATCAGGGCCACATTTCTGCCTTTCCCTGGAGTAGCAATGTTCCTGTCTGCTTGGTCAGACCTGACTGGCTGGTTTAGGCTGACACTGATTAATGAGAGGGACTGTGACTCATCGCAGTATGTCCCAACCAACGCTGTCTCACAGACGACATACTACCAGCAAAGCTATGATGTCATCTATGAAGTCTAAGACCATGCAGAGTGGGATGAGAAAGAGATGGTTTGTCTAAATGTGGTGAAGAGGTAGAGAACAAGGTCTGAATCTGACTGAACATTTGGGTGTACATGTTTTTCCCTCTGAAATGCATTAGTAATAAGCATCTAAAAAATGTATGAAAGTATTTTTTCCTACTTCTTGCACAGTGATTTTAGGATATTTTACTGCAATTAATTAGGAGCTTGAATATGGCATCAAATGGGAATTTTTGGGAAGCAAGAAGAAAGCTTCAATGTACTTAACCAAAAACATCCAGGAAGAAAATAATGCATTGAAGTTGAGAAGAAGAGAGGGTTGGATACTCAGAGCATCATGAGAGGTCCTCCCTCCCTCTCTCCTTCCCCCTCCATCTCTCTCTCTCTCTCTCTCTCTCTCTCTCTCTCTCTCTCTCTCTCTCTCTCTCTCTCTCTCTCTCTCTCTCTCTCTCTCTCTCTCTCTCTCTCTCTCTCTCTCTCTCTCTCTCTCTCTCTCTCCCTCACTTCTCACTCTTCTCTCTACCATTGCAGAGGATAACTCTGAGATAATATATCTGCTATTGTCTCCTATTAAATTAGTCTGAGAAGGGAAACAACAGACTCTCTGAACAACTAATTGGTGGGTCTCTGTGGTGGGAGAACCCAGGGACCATGTCCTGTTATGTAACTAATGGGCATCAGTCATTGAGTGTCCTGTCATGGGCTCTGATATGCCCTTCCTCTGTGGAGACTGTTTTTGCACCAGCACACTATAAGGCCCTGGTGGAATACTTAAAAAATGCATTCCTTACTTTCTTGATGTAAAGACTGTTCTGTATGGGATAAGAGAGGTGAAAGCTAGGTTTATAACCTATTGCTTTCCCAATATTCTGAGCAGAGAGACGTAAATTAGATGGTACTTTTGAACCTCTATAATAAGGCTACATAACACTCTCATAAAAATTACATAACATGTGTAATAAACAGTCCTTACTGCTGGTGCAAGTGAATCACAACTTCACTGCAAATGTTTTTGGAGCTGACAAAAGATCTCAAGGATATCTCAGAGTGATAGAGCTTTCTTTGTGTGAAAGTTTTCTTCAGAACATTTTTTTTAGTATTACGAGTGGTCAAAATATTTTTTTTCTGAAAACACATTACAGCCAACGAAAGCTGACATTCGAAGCCAATCAATATGACAAAAATGCTGTTATGTCAATTATAGTCTCTGAGCTGAAATTAATCCAGTCAATTGTGTCTAAACCAACTTTGTGCATATGGGTCTTTGAATGCTTCTCTCTAGCTTGTCTTAGTGTTATGGCAGTATGTCTTAGTGTTATGTCAGTATGTCTTAGTGTTATGGCAGCTTGTCTTAGTGTTATGGCTATGTCTGCCATTGTGTCAGAGGAATACAATCTAAGGCAACATGCATTGCTAAAGCATAAGTTTAGAATGTTGTTGTCCTCTGAAGTACCTTCCCAGAGTTTGAAGCCTTGACCAACTCTGCCAGGAAGAAAGCCCTATGGGCTTTTGGTGTGAAGCCCAATCCACTTTTCTGCTGATTCGTCAGTCTCCAAATGCAAGAGATCCCTCCTCCCTCTCCTGCCCTGAGAACGGCCTAGGAATCAGAGCAAAAATTGGCAATCTGTGCCACTGTATTTATCTGAACACCGTAACCACCTTATCAGTGTGTGTGTGTGTGTGTGTGTGTGTGTGTGTGTGTGTGTGTGTGTGTGTGTGTGTGTGTGTGTGTGTGTGTCCATGGAGTCGGAGTGTATTTGTCTGTGTCTGGCTGTTAAAGTGGCAAATTCACTTTCATGCTTTTCTTTCCAGTAGCATACAGTACCTACTACTATAAAGAACATGGACATCATCCTTTTTTGACTCACATTAGGCCTTTGTTGTTTCATGTACTTTGATGCTGTTATCTGATGTAACAGGCATGGGGCCAAATACTCTTTAAACAGGGTTGTGTGAATCATCTATTAATGCATTCACTTGATAACAAAAAAAAACATTACATTTTTATTTATCCTGGAGAGGTACATTATCAATTTCTCCATAACTCCATGAAATGGCTGCTCTATAACATTTGCAAATGTACTGTAATGTTATTTAGAGGCAGAGTTGACATCTGTGTTGATTCTCCAATAAGTTTTATCTGCCGCCACCTCCATCATAGTTAATCCGAAGATCCTGTGTTTTCTCTTTATTTGTGTTTCAGTGTAAAACTGTCATAATAATCACATTCAAGTTAGACAGCAGATATTTCTAACCTACCGTCGCGGTGGCAGTGGCAGTAGCAGCAGGCGGAGATTCTAATGTGTTCATTAAATTGGAAAGCAAACAAATCGGTGCTGGAGTGGTTCCTGTCATTAATTGAGTAGTGCAGGTGGGGGCTGTGGCGGGCGTTGCTAAGGTAATGATGTGTGGCGCGTTTGTCATTAAGCCAATAAATCCAGGCGT
This sequence comes from Coregonus clupeaformis, assembly GCF_020615455.1. Classification (NCBI taxonomy): domain Eukaryota; kingdom Metazoa; phylum Chordata; class Actinopteri; order Salmoniformes; family Salmonidae; genus Coregonus; species Coregonus clupeaformis. The sequence continues at coordinate 338,412 of NW_025533569.1, read as the reverse complement.
TACCGGTCATTAACCCTAATGGCAAAGTTGTGTGAAGCGGCACAAGTGGCTGGGGTTTATTTATGGCAGGCTACTTAGGTGTTTGCAGTGAACTTATCAATTTAGCACTGTAGCTAATGAACAGATTGGACCCAGTGCTCCCAACACACGCTCTCTTTCTCTTTCTTTCTTTCTTTCTTTCTTTCTTTCTTTCTTTCTTTCTTTCTTTCTTTCTTTCTTTCTTTCTTTCTTTCTTTCTTTCTTTCTTTCTTTCTTTCTTTCTTTCTTTCTTTCTTTCTTTCTTTCTTTCTTTCTTTCTTTCTTTCTTTCTCTCTCTCATTCTCTCTCTCGTTTTCTCTCTCTCCCAGGATGATTGAGAAGAGATTCAGTAGGGATGGGATGTGAGGCAATTTTTTGCCACATGCGCCGAATACAACAGGTGTAGGTAGACCTTACAGTGAAATGCTGACTCACAAGCCCTTAACCAACAATGCAGTTTTATGAAAAGAAAAAAGTGTTAAGTAAAAAAAGAAATAGATAAGTATTTTTGTATTATTGTTTTTATTAAAAAGCAGCAGTAAAATAAAATAACAGCAGGGAGGCTATATACAGGGGGTATCGGTACAGAGTCAATGTGTGGGACACCGGTTAGTCGAGGTAATTGAGGTAATATGTACATGTTGGTAGAGTTAAAGTGACTATGCATAGATAATCAACAGCGTAGCAGCAGTGTAAAATAGGGGGTGGGGTGGGGTGGGGGGAACAATGCAAATAGTCTGGGTAGCCATGATTAGCTGTTCAGGAGTCTTATGGCTTGGGGGTAGAAGCTGTTAAGAAGCCATTTGGACCTAGACTTGGCGCTCCGGTACCGCTTGCCGTGTGGTAGCAGAGAGAACGGTCTATGACTAGGGTGGCTGGAGTCTTTGACAATTTGTAGGGCCTTCCTCTGACACCGCCTGGTATATGGGTCCTGGATGGCAGGAAGCTTGGCCCAGTGTGGCAATTACCATACCAGGCGGTGATGCAACCACTTAGCTAAGTATGATGTGAATAATCAAGTCAATAAACGTTGGGTAGTTAGTTAGATAGCAGATAGTTAATATACTGCCTGGCAAGTTCAATGTATTAGTAGCCAACTAACGTTAGGTAACTAGCTAACATACCGGTACATCCTGCTGTAATACTATGTGGTTCGTAAGATAGAGTAGCTAACAAATTGTCAGCCAACATAACGTGTAACGTAACTTATTTGAAAAGTCATTACTTTGTTACATTGCTCAACATTTATAATTAGTTAAAGCAATGAATTTGTATCCTCTCTCGTCCGACTTCGGCTGCATATTTTCCGCCATTTTCTTCAAATCTGAAAACGTTGTGAAGCCATGCTCATTTTCTGAAGAATTGCATTATGGGCCCTAAAAGTACAGAAAAAGTGTCTTGCCGAATTTAGTACGACATCCGGGAACTTTTGGCATACTAACTATATCCATACTATGGCCAATAAGCATACTAATTATATACTCAATTTACGTCACAAATAGTACGGTTAGCGCGGTTAGTATGAGTATTCGGACACAGCTACTGTCCTGACATAGAGAGAGGGAGAGTGGCACAGAGGATGTGGAATGGAGAGTGACTGACATTGTGGAAGAGTGGTTCGTACTTAAGGGGAAATGTGGTCTGTACTAGTGGGGAGAGTGATTTTGACATAGGGCAAAAGGAGGTCTGTACATGGGGGAACAGTACATCTATGGATGGAGAGAGTGAGAGAGGTTCTGAGGATAGAGGTGGAGGGTATCTGACATTGGGCAAAGTGGTTCTGACACAGGGCTCTGAAGGGACCATCACAATCACCGGTCAGTCACTTTCATCCCAGTCAAGTGACCTTTCCCATTCTCTTCCCTGGAAAATATACTGTAGGACATCTCCTCCCAGGAAAATCATCCATGTTGTTGTGAGTTTGTGGAAGTCATAGCTGTGACCTTCCGTAATGTATTCCCTCTGAATGACAGTTACATAATGATGGGTGTCACGCTGACACATCACTCCTCAATACGCAGAAGAAAGCTGGGAACACTGAATGACCCTTGAATTGATAGATCTGATTGGATGAAGAATCCATCCACTTCTCATCAGTCTTAAATCAGTTTCTGATTAGAATGCAAAACATACAACTAGAAGTGGAAAGTAGAATAGGTTAGAATATAATATAATAGAACTTTATTGTTCATCCAAGAATGGGAAATTCCCTTTGGAATCACTTGACAGAAAAACTGATCACACAACATCACCTAATACCTACATGCAAAGAGCCTGAGATACACACTGTACTACTGGAATATCTACACACATCTATTTAGGCCTGCAAATAAACCGTTTCTTCACTTTGCGAGAGAGAGAGAAAGAGATAGAGAGATCTTCCTCGGCAGAAGGGAATGGAGTCTGGATGCAGATGAGTGCAAAGGGAGCTATCACTATGATCCAGTATCTCTCTTTTCCTGTCGTTTGCAGATCGAACACACACAGATGGCAGCATGAAACCAGCCAACACCACCACACAACCATCAGCCACTGTCAAACCTCCTGCTCCGGAGCTTATAACACGCAATGCAACTGTTGGCTAAATAAGAAACACAATTAACATGTTCTCCCCGTCATGTTCCGAGGTAATCTGTATTCCAAAAACAAACAGCGGATTTGACAGCGCTGGCAGCAGCACATCCATATCCAAAGCTGACTGAGTGTTGATTTGAAAACCCAGCTCAGCCCAGCGTAGGTCTAATGCTGTGCGATATGAACAGGAAGAAAGAGTTTGTATTGTAGCTTATCTGGGCCTCTAGATTAAATGGTGGTATTCTATAACATTTGATAACAGTGGTTATGTTGAAGCCATGCAGTGTATGAGGCCCTGGTAAAGTGGATAGGGCATTAGCTTTCTGCCTCTGTGATATTCTGTAAACGCTGCCCTAACCTCAATCAATCACGTCATCCAATGAACCACTCTCACAGTATTGCGTTGTAGAGCCAGTGTACAGTACAATGGGGCCTCAGTCATTGGTAATCATATTATATTATTTGAACAAATTGATCCTCTACAGGTGTCTTTTGTCTGTCAGGCTGTCCATCTGTCCATCTGTCCGTCCATCCGTATGTCTGTTTTTCTTTCTTTCTTTCTTTCTTTCTTTCTTTCTTTCTTTCTTTCTTTCTTTCTTTCTTTCTTTCTTTCTTTCTTTCTTTCTTTCTTTCTTTCTTTCTTTCTTTCTTTCTTTCTTTCTTTCTTTCTTTCTTTCTTTCTTTCTTCCCCTCCCTCTCTCTCTCTCTCTCTCTAGATATTTCAACTCTGTATGACAATGTCTTACTGAAAACATTTATGAGGCTGCTTTGAGCCAGAGCTCGTTTTAGCTACGTTAACAATCTAATCACATCATCACGTCATTTTTTTCACGAGACAGCGTGGTATCGAGAATGCATTTACAGACATAAAACTGCAAAGCTCGTAAATCACAAAGCTCTCATTAGTCTGTGAATGTGTGTGTGTGTGTGTGATCTGCAGTTAATGTATCTGCGACGAGTTGACTGCTAAACACACACTCACTTCTCAGTTGAGGTGTTTTGGCTCCAAATCACTGCATGTCTGATGTGGAAGCCTTCGAAAAAAACTTGAACAGAGGTTTGGTATATCCAAAACTCCCGTCGATTCTCTCTACAAAGTACCACTCTTTCACTTACACTAGACTCTATTATCGTGTTCGGTTTATGTCTTTCTCAACCAGATTAGAAAGTGTGTGTGGGAAGCTTCTATTTCCTGCCCACTGCCAAGAAGCATTTTGGCGTTTTTCTCTGCGTTGCACACGCTTGTGAAGATAAATGCGGTAGCCTATCTGCTGGTCCCCAGTGGTAGGAAATAGGCTGGATGCTGGTTTATTGCTCTCATTAAGTGCCATCGCAGTACTGTGTTTCGGTCTCAAATGCCACTGCTCACTACATTTGTAATTTTGGAAGACTCAGTACACTGTAGTCATTACTGACAAGGGTTTATTTTCTCCCTCTATCTCTTGACATGGCTCTTGGTCATTCCCACTTTCTCCCTCACAATTCTGGGTTATTGTTATCTTTCTTTCTTCTCTCTCTCTTCTTCCCCTACACCTCAATCGCTCTCTCCTTCTAAGCCCTGTTAGTATTCTACAGGGTACCTTAAACTTTGAGTGTCTGGATCTGATTGCTCTGCCAAGGGAGGAGAGCTTTTGAACCCTCATTATTTAAGACTAAATGACATTATGTGTGGGCTGTGTGGGAGCCAAGCTGTCTCGTAAAGCCAGGAGGGAGCAGGTCCCACATGCCCCACCTCAAAGAGTTATGGCTCACCTTTTACCGCCTCCTCCTCTCCTCCTCTTCCTCCTCTCCTCCTCTGTCACTCCACTTCAAGCGCAGCATGTCTCTGTGAAGAGGTGAAGGAGTGAAGAGGCCAGGAGTCATCTCTCTTTCTCCCTCTCTCTCTTCTCCAGGACCTCTCTGCTTCCCTGCCAAGCCACACCTGTGCCAAGCAGATTGTGTGTATCACCTAGGACAGATCTCGTGAACCCAAAGTGGCAGTACAGCACCGTGAATGGACTGCCATCGGCTCCGCCAGCATCACCTCTTATACTATAGGCACATTTACAGAGCAGTCAAAGCCAGTTACCACTGCTATATTTACTGCCTGGAGTAATAGACCAGACGAGCTAAACCACTTCTATGCTCGCTTCGAGGCAAGCAACACTGAACCATGCATGAGAGCACCAGCTGTTCCGGATGACTATGTGATCACGCTCTCCGTAGCCAATGTGAGTAAGACTTTTAAGCAGGTCAACATTCACAAGGCCGCAGGGCCAGACGGATTACCAGGACGTGTACTCCGAGCATGTGCTGACCAACTGGCAAGTGTCTTCACTGACATTTTCAACATGTCCCTGACTGAGTCTGTAATACCAACATGTTTCAAGCAGACCACCATAGTCCCCGTGCCCAAGGACACTAAGATAACCTGCCTAAATGACTACCGACCCGTAGCACTGACGTCTGTAGACATGAAGTGCTTTTCAAGGCTGGTCATGGCTCACATCAACACCATTATCCCAGAAACCCTAGACCCACTCCAATTTGCATACCGCTCCAACAGATCCACAGATGATGCAATCTCTATTGCATTCCACACTGCCCTTTCCCACCTGGACAAGAGGAACACCTACGTGAGAATGCTATTCATTGACTACAGCTCAGCATTCAACACCATAGTGCCCTCAAAGCTCATCACTAAGCTAAGGATCCTGGGACTAAACACCTCCCTCTGCAACTGGATCCTGGACTTCCTGACGGGCCGCCCCCAGGTGGTAAGGGTAGGTAACAACACATCTGCCACACTGATCCTCAACACGGGGGCCCCTCAGGGGTGCGTGCTCAGTCCCCTCCTGTACTCCCTGTTCACCCATGACTGCATGGCCAGGCACGACTCCAACACCATCATTAAGTTTGCCGACGACACAACAGTGGTAGGCCTGATCACCGACAACGATGAGACAGCCTATAGGGAGGAGGTCAGAGACCTGGCCGTGTGGTGCCAGGATAACAACCTCTCCCTCAACGTGACCAAGACAAAGGAGATGATTGTGGACTACAGGAAAAAAAAGAGGACTGAGCACGCCCCCATTCTCATCGACGGGGCTGTAGTGGAACAGGTTGAGAGCTTCAAGTTCCTTGGTGTCCACATCACCAACAAACTATCATTGTCCAAACACACCAAGACAGTCGTGAAGAGGGCACGACAAAGCCTATTCCCCCTCAGGAGACTGAAAAGATTCGGCATGGGTCCTCAGATCCTCAAAACATTCTACAGCTGCACCATCGAGAGCATCCTGACTGGTTGCATCACCGCCTGGTATGGCAACTGCTTGGCCTCCGACTGCAAGGCACTACAGAGGGTAGTGCGTACGGCCCAGTACATCACTGGGGCCAAGCTTCCTGCCATCCAGGACCTCTGTACCAGGCGGTGTCAGAGGAAGGCCCTCAAAATTGTCAAAGACTCCAGCCACCCTAGTCATAGACTGTTCTCTCTGCTACCGCATGGCAAGCGGTACCGGAGTGCCAAGTCTAGGTCCAAAAGACTTCTCAACAGCTTCTACCCCGAAGCCATAAGACTCCTGAACAGCTAATCATGGCTACCCGGACTATTTGCACTGCCCCCCCACGCCATCTTTTTACGCTGCTGCTACTCTGTTAATTATTTATGCATAGTCATTTTAACTCTACCCACATGTACATATTACTTCAACTACCTCAACTAGCCGGTGCCCCCGCACATTGACTCTGCACCGGTACCCCCTGTATATATAGCCTCCCTACTGTTATTTTATTTTACTTCTGCTCTTTTTTTTCTCAACACTTTTTTGTTGTTGTTTTATTTTACTTTTTTATTAAAAATAAATGCACTGTTGGTTAAGGGCTGTAAGTAAGCATTTCACTGTAATGTCTGCACCTGTTTTATTCGGCGCATGTGGCCAATAAAATTTGATTTGATTTGATTTAATATGACATAGAATATGTTTTCCCCCCTGTATGCAAGGCAATTACAGTGTGGCTCTAGTGAGGCCTCTGCATCAAACGTTTCATTATGGATTAAAAGCAGCGGGCCGGAGAATGAGGCAGACGCGGCTGCTGCTCGCACTGACCATGATCAGATAGACAGACTCCAGACCGGCCAATTAAAAGGCCCCATATTCAATTACCACTCTCCGTAGGGCCTGGGGATGAGACGAGACCACTGTGAAAGTATTAACCTTTTAAAGCACACAGCCTTTCACTAAGTGTTATTTATCTTAGTGATGGAGGAATAGAACATGATTTGCTGTGCCCAAGGTTTATTAGAGACCCTGTGCAACTATATAAAGTTATCAAATTTTAACTGTTTGGCTACCACGAGAACTTGACAGGTGGGAGGCATTGCCATGTAAATTCTACCTAGCCCACTGGTTTATAACTATGGTAATTACCAGGTTAAAATAATCTGGACAAAGTGGCCCTCTATCAGGAAGACAACTAATGTGTTCTGTAGAGGCATGGTCCATTTGATGATCTAGAGATGGGGAGAAAGAGAGAGTACCTCTGAAGACCCTCTTAGGGTAAAACCACCAACATTTATTTTTTCATCTGTGTCCTTCCGGAAGACAGTACTTCAATCTGATGGCTTGAGAGAGTGTATGTTCAATGTGTTGGTTCGCTAGTATGACACAGGCAAGGAAATAGCTAGCACTATTGTGTGATTTGCAGTCTCCCTACAATGTCATCTTTTAGATGCATTTTGCGTCGACTGTGTGGATTAGTGTTATGTATGCTTGTCAGAAAGGGTCTACAATAATGCATGTTTTATGGTTGATCCTTGTATACCTTCCACCAATCATTGTGTATCAATCCCACATAAGTTCAGTGCAAGTTGTTTTAGTAGCTTTATTCCTTTACAGAGGTCTGTGAAATCATCGTTAACTTTCACAGATGTACCTGTCTGTACTGTATATTGAACTCTGGTGTTTGTTTCTATTAAAACCTACTGGTTAGATGTGGCCTGTAAGCCCTCTGAGCAGCAGATCAGCCTGGCCTCTCCTAGAGGGAGAGATGCTATATATTCCCTTCCAAGGTTTTTATGGTAATGAGCGAGGCCACAGTGAGCAGAGTAGACCTAGAGAGGAAGGTCAGACACACAGGCAATTATAGAAACTGTTCAGTGTGATTACATGTACAACCTTTGTCAACTTCATTAAATTAAATTCTACAAGCAGCAACCTGAGCTCATGCATCATATTAATTAGAGCAATGTTGCCTGTAAGAAACTAATTTCATTTGGAATGTCTTTCCTAAAAGAGATGGGGGCTTTTAAAAGAGATCATCTTGTTATTTTGTGCTGAAATTATAAGAGATTATTTGTTTTTCAGGCTGGTCACTTTCCTCGGTCTGAAAATGAGAGGAACAGAGACATATCTAAGCTGGAGACAATAACACTTTATTTTACAATGCCAATACAGCTTTCCCAGATAGCCTATTTACATGTATTAGAAAAGAGCACTGCCACGATCTACTGTCTCTGGTACTATTTTAGCATATCAGTAACCCACTCACTCAGTATGAACTCATACGTTTATTGTACCATTCATTATAACAATAACATCATTACACTATTATTTGTCGATCAACCTCACTACATATCCTCCCTGCAGTTGGCTAGCTGATGTTGTGTTAGCATTCATAACACGCTGAGTGGATGTTACAATCATTAGCACAGTGGTGTTCAATCAGAGACTTCCCAGGTGCTACTCTAGGATTATGTTCATTATCTATTGTATGAGATTTGAGAGTATCATCACACAGAGGAAATGAGAGAGCGAGTGGGAGAGAAAACGAGAGCGTAGAAGAGGGGAGAGTAAGAAAGAGGGAGAGAGAGGGCGAATGAAAGAGAGGGAGGGAGGGAGAGGGAGAAGGAGAGAGACGAGTGAAATAATCACCACTTTGCTTTTCAAATCAAGTTTGACAATTATTTCCCCGAAAAAAGAGACCATGATCCCAAGTGATGGGGTGGCTGACTTGCTTATAGCATTCAAACACATTTTGAATGCATTTCCTTTTGGTAAACATGAAACCAAACAAAACATCTCTAAAATAACATTGTTTTCATCCTTGCCACTTTGTGATGAGAAGCCTGTTGTGGCATACTCTTTTGATGGCATCCTGAAAGTGGCGAGGAATAGGCTACCTTAACGATCCGAGCCAGAGCACTACCTGTGGGTGGTTCAATTAAATCAAATGGATTTTAAAGTGACTGGGGAATGGGGCTGGCTGACGTGACATAGAATGCAGCGATCAGGGCAGGATGTTCTGAAGTGGATTGAGTGCGCTTTGAAAATCTGTCCCCCTTCTATCTCTTGGTTCCCTGGAGTGCCTTTTGAAGCAGACCACACGCACACACACACACACACACACACACACACACACACACACACACACACACACACACACACACACACACACCCACACACACACACACACATACACACACACACACACATACACACACACACACACACACACACACACACACACACACACACACACACACACACACACACACACACACACACACACACACACCACACATACACTGCCATCCACATCCAGAGGTCTGTCAGTGTGTTCCAGCTGGTTCAGTGAGAGGAGAGAACAGATCCATTCCTCATAAGCACACCTCCCACTAGAGTGGCTGGTTCATTCTCCCTCTCTCTTGTTCTCTTTCATCTGCTTTTTAGGGACTTCTGTCAGTCTCTCTGTTCTCTCTTTTGCTCTCTCTGTCTGTCTCTCGCAATCTCTCTCTCTCTCTCTCCATCTTCCTCCCTTCACCATGAGTGGAGAGTTTAATTAATCTATTTCCCTGATGTTTCCTTTCAAGTCCAAATCTAAAACACAATCATCATCCCGGCAGAGCTATTCTGAACGACACAGGCCATTATGTTTCTTTGGCGACAAAGCACTTGTCTGAAACAAAGATGAATCAAATCTTATTTTCTCTGATGCATCAGAGAGGCATAGACTCGCAACAATAGACACAGCGGGAACTGAAGAGGAGTCTTGGCGGGGTGTATGCTCAAATGAGCAGCCTTAGTTTATCAGTTGCCTTAGTTTATCATCATGATTTTTTACATTTTCACGAAATTATGTATCAATAGAAGGATCCTTTGGAGGAAGGATTGTTGACATACTGTATATTTGACATTTGTATCTTAAAGCATAATAAAAAATATAAATATTAATTGAAGTGGGAATATATGTGACATTTTGGCCTTACCCAGGCCTTCTTAATTCATGTTTATATTTTTCAGTATTCATATATTATTGCAAGAAAATTGTTATTGAAATCAAACTACTACTCATATTACAGAGCAAGCGGTAAAGCTTCATATGACACCATTTTTTCTTTTTAGCACATACAGATGGAACATTATGGTGTCTTATGGGTAAGGCCAATATGTCACAAATGTTCCAACTTCAATTAATTATTTCTCAATTATGCTTTAAGATACAAATGACAAATGTACAGTGGGGAAAAAAGGATTTAGTCAGCCACCAATTGTGCAAGTTCTCCCACTTAAAAAGATGAGAGAGGCCTGTAATTTTCATCATAGGTACACGTCAACTATGACAGACAAAATGAGAAAAAATAATCCAGAAAATCACATTGAAGGATTTTTTATGAATTTATTTGCAAATTGTGGTGGAAAATAAGTATTTGGTCAATAACAAAAGTTTCTCAATACTTTGTTATATACCCTTTGTTGGCAATGACACAGGTCAAACGTTTTCTGTAAGCCTTCACAAGGTTTTCACACACTGTTGCTGGTATTTTGGCCCATTCCTCCATGCAGATCTCCTCTAGAGCAGTGATGTTTTGGGGCTGTCGCTGAGCAACACAGACTTTCAACTCCCTCCAAAGATTTTCTATGGGGTTGAGATCTGGAGACTGGCTAGGCCACTCCAGGACCTTGAAATGATTCTTACGAAGCCACTCCTTCGTTGCCCGGGCAGTGTGTTTGGGATCATTGTCATGCTGAAAGACCCAGCCACGTTTCATCTTCAATGCCCTTGCTGATGGAAGGAGGTTTTCACTCAAAATCTCACGATACATGGCCCCATTCATTCTTTCCTTTACACGGATCAGTCGTCCTGGTCCCTTTGCAGAAAAAACAGCCCCAAAGCATGATGTTTCCACCCCCATGCTTCACAGTAGGTATGGTGTTCTTTGGATGCAACTCAGCATTCTTTGTCCTCCAAACACGACGAGTTGAGTTTTTACCAAAAAGTTCTATTTTGGTTTCATCTGACCATATGACATTCTCCCAATCCTCTTCTGGATCATCCAAATGCACTCTAGCAAACTTCAGACGGACCTGGACATGTACTGGCTTAAGCAGGGGGACACGTCTGGCACTGCAGGATTTGAGTCCCTGGCGGCGTAGTGTGTTACTTTGGTCCCAGCTCTCTGCAGGTCATTCACTAGGTCCCCCCGTGTGGTTCTGGGATTTTTGCTCACCGTTCTTGTGATCATTTTGACCCCACAGGGTGAGATCTTGCGTGGAGCCCCAGATCGAGGGAGATTATCAGTGGTCTTGTATGTCTTCCATTTCCTAATAATTGCTCCCACAGTTGATTTCTTCAAACCAAGCTGCTTACCTATTGCAGATTCAGTCTTCCCAGCCTGGTGCATGTCTACAATTTTGTTTCTGGTGTCCTTTTTACAGCTCTTTGGTCTTGGCCATAGTGGAGTTTGGAGTGTGACTGTTTGAGGTTGTGGACAGGTGTCTTTTATACTGATAACAAGTTCAAACAGGTGCCATTAATACAGGTAACGAGTGGAGGACAGAGGAGTCGGAAATCTTGCTTGTTTGTAGGTGACCAAATACTTATTTTCCACCATCATTTGCAAATAAATTCATTAAAAATCCTACAATGTGATTTTCTGGATTTTTTTTTCTCAATTTGTCTGTCATAGTTGACGTGTACCTATGATGAAAATTACAGGCCTCTCTCATCATTTTAAGTGGGAGAACTTGCACAATTGGTGGCTGACTAAATACTTGTTTCCCCCAAAGGACCCTTCTATGGACAACAGTTTGTGAAAATCCCCAAAATCATGGTCCTGTTTTGTGATTAATCATCCAATACATACAGTGTGTGATACACATTCTGCCATACTGTAAGATGTACATCTAGTTCATAAGTATTCCCACATTATGTTACATATTCTGTGTATTCTGTGTCCAATGCATGTAGTTGATATGTATTCAGTGACAGTAGCCCGTTCCCTCATGGCATTTGGAAACGACCATAAGGTCTTTGCTCTCTCAACCAGAGCTAGCTGGATCCTGCACTTTCTTTCCCACCGCATTCAGTAAACAGAAGCAGTGGAGTTCAGAGGTGCTACACTAAACCCAACTCTCCACAAAACCCCCCGATTAGGTTCCAGTCAGGCTTCCTGGCTGATTATAGAGCACTAATCACTTAGCCGGAGCGGAACAGGTTATCCTCAAGAGCTGCTGGGGCAATCAGGCCAGGTCTCAAAGGGTGTGTGGCTTTTGCTGACTGCTGAAGTTAGACAGTGTTACCACAAGCTAGCTGTGATCCTATTGGTATTATAAGTAAATGTGATAAAAGAGGTGTGGAAAAAATTTCAGAAGTCATTTGCAGTATGAATAAGCCTTATGACTTATGTGTACTGGCAGTGCAGTTCTAGAGGTCAGAACAGGGTTTTATTTTAATTTTTTCACCCAGCACTAACACAGCTGATTCAAATAATCTTCCAATTGTGGTCTTCAATTTAAGACCAGTTCGTTAAATCAAGTGTGTTAGAGATGGGCTGGAACAAAAGCCTGCATGCGCTGCAGCTCTCGAGGACAAAGAAAGGACGTCAGCTCTGTGTGCCTGGGTGGGGCTCACAGCCTTTTACTATGGGTAATTATAGGAAAGAATGAATTAAAAAGTGATTACCCAACATACAGTAATGGGACTGGATGGTACTGGCACGGAATCCTCTATTGGAAACATTAATTGGTGGCTTGTAAAGCAATGATCTGGCATTGGATAATTCACTTTGATCTTTACAGGAGCCACAGGTGCCAACATGCCGGGTGGCAGACTTCTGACAAGGATGTGCTGAGCTGCAGTTTTCCTTTCTTCTGAGGACTTGTGTACGATGTTCATTGTTCATAGGGACACAGTGATTCCTTTTATGTCACAATTTCCACTGCAGTCTCGCCCCAATTGATAGATTTATAATTGCTGTATTACATATGAACCAATATATCAATGTTTTCTAATGTTCTTTATCGATTTGGATAATCGCACATATGGCAGAATGCACTCTACACTCAACTGTACATCACACAGTCTCTCTCAGCAATAACAATACGAACAGAATGTTCTAGTCATCTGAATGTATATGCACACCAGCTGCTAGCCACCTATTCACAGCCAAAGAGTCATTTCCGCCACAATGTGATGTCATAAATCGCAGCCGTAATGAAAAAGGCTGGGCGCAAATGAGCCAGTGTGGTGCTCAAACATTTTTAATTGTGTCTTTTGCAGTCGCAATGATCCTATTGTGCTCCAAGTGAATTGCGCTTAAGAAATATGGTTTCCACTTGAAATGGACTGGAGCGTTTAATATGTGTAATGTTGTTATCCAAGAGATATGTTTAATGTTGAACTTTAAACCGATTATATAGGCCATATAATATTTTCTATACCACATTTCTATGATATGGACAGGGAAGTATTATTTCACAAACCAATCTAGTAGAAAGACAAAACCGATGTCGATGAAACATATCTACTTCTATTTTCTCATAAGTCTCAAGGCTTTTCCTTTGTTGTGACTGGGTGCTGAGGGAGCTGTCTCCCCCTCAGGTCTGAGTTCATTCTGGGCTTAAATCCTGCTCTGTGCTTTGAGTGTTTTATCTGATCTGGGACCAGCACAGAGACGTTCTCTCTCTCTCAGGCAGTGACACAGAGAGCGGTGTCCAGAGCTACTGATGAAATATTTATCCAGGTTTTATGAAGTGGTGATGCCGGTGCTCCATCTGAAGTGATGCACGCTGTATTTATCACTCCTTTCTCTCAGAGAGAAAGTGACAATAGGTGGAAGAGGGGGAGATAAACTGACCTTCATCCATTCTCTTCCCTCATCTGGAAGTGTAATGTGGTGAATATGGCTGAGCCTCAATCTGTCAGATGACAAGTGAGTTTGTTGATTAAATCTCTTTCTCTCTCTCTCTCTCTCTCTCTCTCTCTCTCTCTCTCTCTCTCTCTCTCTCTCTCTCTCTCTCTCTCTCTCTCTCTCTCTCTCTCTCTCTCTCTCTCTCTCTCTCTCTCTCTCTCAGGGTGATGACGTCCTGACAGTCATCAAAATGAAGGCTCAGTGGCCAGCCTGGCAACCCTTGAATGTGTGAGTAGTCCAACAGCTACCTCCTCTATCATCTCTCTCTGTTTCTCTCACTCTCTCTCTGACTAACTCACTCACACTTTCTCCTGAGGGATTTGATCCGTCCTGCAGCAACGTCCCTTTTCCTTCCTCTCCCTCCCTCCTTTCTATATGCCACCCTCACCCTTCTTCTTCACGCTCCTTCCATGTATTTCTCTCTTTTCACATATGCATGAGTTATACCACACAGCAAGGTCTTCTTCATTGCTCATCCACTCAACGTTGAATCATGCCTGGCCTCCCAAGCACACAAATGAGGTATCACAACTCATTGATCCAAAATTCTGCACTCGACTTGTTGCTCTGTGCCTTTGAGCCACTTAAAAGCACATGCCCAGAATCTGATAGCTCATCTCCACATGCACCAAGCTGATCAGTGTGACTAGGCTTCCTTTAGACTCCTGCATGCATAAACCCTCATTTAATCTCTTATTTATGAGAAAGACAAGGAGCAGGTTAGCCCAGGTAGTGCAGAGAGAGAAGCATCCTCAACACTCACAGAGGTTCCGAGTGTGAGACTCCAAAGAGAGCTTCCAAAGGAAGCCACAGCGAGGGACAGAGCCAATCAAATCCACAGAGGATAATTAGCTCGCTATCTTGTTTATATGCCAGCAAATTAATTGTATCATAAAGTGGCTGTGTAAATGCAGAGGAAATCAAATCAACTGGTGTAGGGGATGGGTGGTAGGAAAGGGAGGAGAAGAGGAGGGGAAGAGGAGAGGAGGAGAAGAGGAGAGGAGGGGAAGAGGAGAGGAGGAGAGGAGAGGAGGAGAGGAGGAGAGGAGGGGAAGAGGAGAGAAGGAGGTAGAGGTTATTGCTTGTAGTGTGATGTGGAAATGCACACATTCTGTTCGTACATGAGGTTTTCTTCCTTGAAAGTAGAGTACAGAAATGGTTAAGTGCATATTTTGCTCCTGCGATTTAAGGATATTTCTTTTTATTCTTTAAAATGAGTCTGTTGGGATTGCATACGATTTTTGTTTTTACATGTTCGTACATGTTTTTGAACATGTTTATAAATGTTGTTTGTACGTGTTTCTACATGTGATTAAAAAAGTGTGTGTGTGAATTAGTGAAGGGGGCTTGTGTTACTGCACTTGTGTGTACATGTGTATGTATCTGTGTGGGTTAAGAGGGTGTGTGTTTTGATGATGAGTGATAGAACTCCTGGAGGGGTTTTTCTCCATCAAGGTTAAGGGCCTCCTGCAGGCTCCTGTGTATCAAGACATCAGGCTGACCTATTTTACACAGCTGCCTGCCAATTAACAAACCCACTTACCCTGCCTTTGAAGAAGAGAAAGAGGGAGAAAAAATAAATAAACAGAGAGAGAGAGAGAGAGAGAGAGAGAGAGAGAGAGAGCAAGAGAGAGAGAAATAGACGTTGATTAATTATCAGTGGTGAGAAAACCAGCTCTTTATTACGTCTGAAGGATCCAAGGCAGATTGTTAGAGATGGAGCTTCAGGTTCAGGGATATCTGGGATCAGTGTTGGGTTAGGAAGGGTTTGGAAGAACTAGAACATTAATGAATACACTGTGTTTATGTAACCACATTTCTTTACCTGTCTCTTTATCAATCTTCCCTTCTAGTGCCTTTGTTCCACAGTGATCACTTCTATTGATTTGGAACTTAAGTGGTCATCTTAAGAGAGATGTGGTGGATGGAGCAAAGGAAAGGGAGAGAGAGAAAGTCAGATGAGGGTGGAGAGGGAGTGAGGGAGGTGGGTGAGTGGAGGGGTGCAGATATGACATCCATTATTACACACAGCAGAGCTGTCTCCTGAGACTCATAACATGTTAAAGGGAGAGGAAGAGAGCGAGAGAGAGATAGAGAAAAATTTACCAAAAT
Organism: Coregonus clupeaformis; assembly: GCF_020615455.1. Lineage (NCBI taxonomy): Eukaryota > Metazoa > Chordata > Actinopteri > Salmoniformes > Salmonidae > Coregonus > Coregonus clupeaformis. The sequence goes on along the minus strand of NW_025533569.1, from coordinate 322,535 downwards.
AGGGAAAGATGGATGCAGAGAGAGAGCAACAGAGA